>NW_028262290.1:93797500-94097857 GCF_047370975.1 Nipponia nippon | reverse complement strand
TGGGTTTAGGTGTCATCCCACTTCACTGCTGTGAGACTCAGATTTTTTTCTCCAATGAAATTTCTTCTTCCTCAGGCCGGTAGTGTTGGGATAAGGACTCAACAAACCTGTCCAGCAATCACCCACTGGCTGTAATATCCTCTCCACTTAAAGGGTACAGTCTTCCCCTTGTTTTAACTCCCTCATGGATATAAAAGATAAATTTCCCCACAATGAAAGTAGGCACATGTTGGCTGCACCTTGGCTAGTTTTACACTGGATTAACCCCTTGAACAGGGATGATCGAATTCTGATTACACTGATGGAAGATCTGAACCAAAGTCTTTCACCCTGTATACTTCAGTGCAGGAAATCTGAGCACCTTTACCCCCTCATTTATGCAGTATGGTGCAGTACGGAGACTCACTACTGTCCTTTGGAGTCAGATGCAGCCCCAAGCCTTGATTAATAAGACTTGCCTCTCAGACAAGCTAGTTCAGTCTTGGCTGCCACAAGCACTCCACTTTCAGTTCCTGAGGTACCTTAAGGGGTTTTTCCCCTCACCCTGCTGTCTCTGGGAGCTTTGTTGGCTGTGCAAGGGGTCCCTGGCAATTCTAGCGACACTATGTATTTATGGCTGGATGTTTCAATGATTAATTCATCCAGGTGTGACAGAGGAAAATGAAGCCAAAACTTGAAAGAATTCCTGGACAGACACAATAGAGGGACGAGAGGAGAAAAGGGTACATCCAGGGCCATTTACCCCAGAGAACAGAATTGATAATCAGGACTGAAATAATGGAAAAAATATTTTTTAAGTCAGCCAATTGAGTCTTTCGAAAAGGTGGTGCTGTCAGAGGAAAATAGAAGACTTCAGGTGCAGGTGAACCTATTTGCAAAGAATCCATTAGTCCTAAAGCTCAGTCAAGCTTAGAAGGGGTGTCATGAAGTCATCAGGGAGTCTTCTCAAACCAAAATGCATCTCTCTGCTTTCCCTAGTTCCTGTGTTTCTGGACACACATTTACTACCTTTCACTGACAAATATTTTCTCCTAACCCCCCGTCACATTTGTATTTGCAGTCCTCTCCGGACTTCAATGTTGAGTCCACATCCCCTATCTGCTTCATGAAAAACTTCATTTCCATGGTCCCTGGAAGTACCTCATTTATAATGAAATCAGACCCTTTGCACAGAAGATGGTGTGCGGCTACTTCTGTGTAGCTGCATTTTTAGTCCCAAGCTTTGACTGGTTGGCATAAAGTCATTTGTAAAAGGACAATAACAAGCATGATGAATTCTAATGCTCTGTGTGTCACGGTGCTTAGAAAGCTCATAGATAACTACATCACCAATATTTCACAAAGCTGCAGCAACTCGACTCTCTTCTTTAAAAAAAAATACCCTCACAAAAACAACACTTTATCATAATATTCGTGGACAGGTACCAAAAAAATCAATGGTTGAGGATCTACATCTATCACAACTTGCAGAAAACCCTCTGCTAATATCGGGTCAAGGGAAGCTGCTCTAATTGTCTGGATTCCTGTGTCAGCTCATATTCACCTGACACCAGCTCATATTCACCTGACACCACTCACTGGCATTAAAATAGATTTTCAGGCCCCTGCTTCATGCATCATAGGCAGCATAGAAAATAAATCAGCCCTTTTGGAGATAGTGTTCATGACAATGAAGCTGATGCCACAGCTGATGCCACCTCATTAGCTGTCTCCCCTGCACCAACTGCATTTCAAGTTCTTTGGGGGTCTTGATGATGCCAGAAGGACCAAGGCACCCTGGGAGGTTGGGCAGGCCCTGGTAACACACCCCAATATCACTGACATTCTGATATTCATTCCTTCCCTTCCAGTCCAGGAAGGTATCATGTCCTACAAGGTTCTGAGGTGTTGAACTGCGCTGTAAGAGACTATTTGCCAACGGACATAAGTCAACCTCAGCACAGGGAAGTCACCGAGTGCAACAGAAAACCAAGGGTTAAATAAGAACTTATATGAAATATAAACATTATTATAACTAACATTATCGTAACTAATATAACTCTTTATAAGGGCAGATAGCGATAGGAAAAGGGGCAATGGTTTCAAACTGAAAGAGGGGAGATTTAGATTAGATGTTAGGAAAATATTCTTTACTCAGAGGGTGGTGAGGCACTGGAACAGGTTGCCCGGAGAAGCTGTGGATGCCCTGTCCCTGGCAGTGTTCAGGGCCAGGTTAGACAGGGCCCTGAGCAACCTGGTCTAGTGGGTGGCATCCCTGCCCATAGGAGTTAGATGATCTTTAAAGTCCCTTCCAGCCCAAGCCATTCGATGATTCTATGATTGAACTAAACTATAATAATTTAGTAATCACAATAAGTACACATAACAAAAAATGATAATAGTATAATAGAGACCCCTCAGTGGTCCTGTCTGCGGTGAGTGGTGCCTGCTAAGTTCAACAGCCAGTGAAAAGGGAAGGCCTCCCGTACTCCAGAACTAATAATACCTCAGGCACATAAAGCATCCAATATTTAGTAGATGCTGAGAAAAATTTCTGTCAGTAAAAAGAGTACCACAGGTCCAAATGTGTCAGTGCTTGGAAGAGGAGCAGATTTGTAGCTAGTGGCAGCAGATTTACCCTGCTGTGATGATGTATTCACTAGCCTAGTTCCTACTGAACATTGTGAGGTAGTTCGGCCTCGGTCTTTTCACTCTAAAGGAGACTGAACTGTGGTAATGACAGGGTGAACGCAAGAGGAGCCACCCTGTGTTAGATCAGACATCCATCTACCCAAGTCTCCCCCAGTGACCGAAACCAAATGCCCGGGAAGGAGCATAAAAATGAGTCAAGCATAGAGTGATACTACCTCAAATATTTTCTAAGCCTTCAGTCACTTGCAGTGCAGGGGCTTCTCTCAGAGACATAGCCTCTGCATGTAATAACTCTGAATGGATTTCTCTTCTGTGACCATGCTTCATGATCCCTTGAACCCACATAAACCTCCGGCACCTGCACCCTCCTGTGGCAAGGAGTTCCCACAGCCTAGCTCTCTGGTGTGAAGAACTACCTCCTTGTGTAGGCTTTGAGCCTGCCACATGCTAGCTTATGTGTATGGCCCATAGTATGAAGGAAAGAGTGAGGAACTGTCTGAAACTGTTGCAGCTCTCCCCTCCACACTATTCAGGCTCCAGCAAGCCTCCACCCTACCTCCTTTCAGTCTCAGAGGCTGAAGACTCCCAATTTATTTGCTTCTGTTGAGGAAGCCGGTCCATACCTCTGGTCATCCTTGTCCTTGCTATGGCGGCCAGTCCTCAGTGTCTGGAGCCAGGACACATCCTCTGGGAAGGAAAATGGAGAGGGAAATGAGCTAAGACACACTCTGGTAAAGGGCTGGTGCACAGACAGCCAGGGACCAGCTCACGTCGAAGGCAAAGAGCAGAACAAAGACCGTAGCAAACAGCTTTCATCCTCTGGGATGGACGTGGTGGAAAAATCCACATCTGAATTTGAAAGAAAGTGCAGGAGACCGATGGAGGAGAATTAAAGCGTGCATTAGGACTCTCAAACATGTCACCACAAGTGCTCCATTGACAAGTGCTGTCATGCTCAGCTCAAACAATGCTTCAGGGAAGCCAGGGCACACTTCTGAGGAAGTGCATGAGAGCCCTGTGAGATCCCTCTGTTTAATACATCACAATGAATAGTTAATGACAGGGCACTTACAATAAATGGCAATACCCACTTCACTGCGAAGTGTCCCGTGGTGCAGAGGGAATCCATTGTCTCCCCGGCAATCTCACCTGGCTCCCCGCTTTGTTCCTCCCGTGGAGAGAGACACCTCACGCCGCAGAAGGTCCTGCTGGAAGACAACACTCATTCAGTAGTCACGTAAAGGCAGTTCTTCATGAAGTATCTCATTTGCCTATTAAAAAGCAGCAAGGCTCTAACCTCAGGTGGTTTCACCCCTGCAATCTGAAAGCTAATTTTAACCTACAAAGATTTTTATTTTTCCTCCCAGAAAATCTAGGCACTTACTTCTATCTCGAGGCGCTCTCTGCTTAATAAATAGCTCTTTACAGAAAATGCTTAACATCTCAGCACATACTCTGGGTGAAGACTGTTTTAGCAGTGGAATGAGGTGATAATGTACTAGCAGCACCAAAACCTGCTGCCCCCCAATACAGTTCGTCTGGCTAATCTTTCCCTAGTAGATATGCCATTAAGCAGGAGGGACATTTACTAGGGCATAGAAAATGGAGAAAGGATTGAAATTCCAAAACTTTCTCAACCGATAAAATGCCCACAAACAAAGGTACGCAGAGCTAACGGTGTCTCAAAGCATTAAAGTCCCTACCATTTTTTAACCTTCCTTGCGGTGCAGCTCACTGTACCTGCAGCTCAGCTGTCGGTGAATCACAAGATCATTTCTTGCCCACTTTCATGCCAAGTCTTCTCGGTTATTTAAATCACCATCAGACACGTCTTACCTGTCTTTGCGCTAGGTTATTAAGAGTGCTCACACAGTCTGCTAATGGACTGTAGCTGCTGGGAGCAGGATGGCCTAGCTAGCTAGAAGCAGCTGCTGGTATGGGGGGCTACAGCCCCCAGCCCCCATCGCTGGTACACCCATGTCTGCAACATAATAGTCGGAAGGTCTAGGCTTTTCCAGTTGGTTTGCCAGTAATTACAGGTGTCTCATCTGATACTCCTCTAGCCGCAGGACACTGAATAGGCCATCCTCACTCATTTTCCCTTTTGCATCTGAGTGTCAAGAGCACCAGGTAGGTACGGCTTTTGCTCTCTTGGCAGACCCGTGGCCAGAGGAAAAATTGGCAGCAGCAGTAGAAAGCTGTGAGCAGATTTAGGGGCAGTGCCATCAACGATAGGGATGTGCTTTTTCTTCTCTCTCTTTTTTGCTGCTCAGTGTTGATCACACTTGAATTTTCCTAGGCTTCTTTTCGTCTTGTAGCAGTAAGTGCATTAACTAATTATAAGCACGAAGAGCTGAGCAGAGCTCCTGTTCAGCCGGGCCCAGAGTTAGAGAGTTGCCTGGAGTCAGTCCTGAAGTCACTGTAGCGAAACTTTGAAGGATGGCACCACAGGGCTTTGTAAGTGTCCCTGAGTTATGTGGTACTCCTTGCCCATGAATCAGAGGATCATAAAGGACATTGCTCCTAAGTACCCAGATGATGACTCGTAGCCTCTCTCACTTAGCAGGCTACGCTCCAGGTATCAGGGGCTCCCATCACTCACCCGGGCAGCCTTCTGCCAGCACATGCGAATTGCCTCAGCCTGGCTGCTGAGTCTTAAATTAAGCTCACGCTCTTTAAGAAAAGCCTGATATCCCTCATCTAAATGTTTGCTTAGCAATGCAGAGTCCTCCCGGCTTACTGAGTGCTTCTCTCGCTGTAACGCGCATCCAGACGCACATGTACGCACTCTTGCAGAAGTGCAAGAGGACCAAGCATGAGCTGAGGGAAGAGCAAACTTTCCTTCCTTCCCTGATGGTCACGTATTATGTGTTGCAGCTTTCCAATATTTTTTGGCAGAGGGGTAGAGCGTTTTCCGGTATCTCATCTCTGGTTGTCACTTGTAGCGCCAAACTAAACCCCGTGCCTTGGCTCCATCCTCACTCTGCGTTCAAAGGTCAGGGCTTACCTGCTTTTGGAAGAAGGAAAAAAGTGAACTTTCAGAGGTAGAACTGCAGTCTTAGCTTCATACCTCCTCCCACAGGAGTCGATATAAAATTATTCCGGGTTTGCCAAAAGGAGGGCACCGAGTGGCCGGTTGACTCGGGGCTGCAGAAGGAGGGTGTCACAGCTGCACAGCTCGTTTGGAAGCAGGGGAGACGCCAGCTTCACCAGCACCTCTGCCTTCCTCCCACACACCGGCACCGCCTGCATATTGATCGGAAAGGATTTGCAGTGAAGTGGGTGAAAACTGCTGGTGTAAAACCCCCTGCAGCCTGGTGAGAATAAATCCCTCCCTCCTCCCCTCCTCTTTCACAGCCAGGAACGATGTTAAGACTGTGGGACCAAGGATTCCCAGATTTCAAACATTAAAGTATTTTAATTGCACTTTAGGGTAATTCAGCATGGAGCATATGAAACATTACAGGCAGAGAAAATAGCTACTCTGGAAAATGTCTATAATTTTCAGGGATTCCATTTATTGTTGACTGCATCCAAATATTTTTGCCCTTGACTAAGTGCTCCCCGTTCCCCTGCATCTCTTAGCAGTCCCCGCAGCAACTGAACAGAATAGCACTAGAAAGAATGAACAGCCAAAGCACAAACATAAAATCTCTCAGTTAATGAAGGGGGCTTCTCTGCTCGCTAATTTAGTACAAACAGGGCTCCTACCACGGGCTCGGCAGGGCTGGCTGCCTGCATGTGCTGAATTGCAACAAGGACATGGAGTTCGGGGGAGAAATGCCACTAATGCAACCTATGGCCTCCCGCTCTGGATTTCCTCCCTTACGGCTTTCACGCCTCTAAGGGAAGCCACTGCTCAGTCTGACTGTTGTTATTCATTATTTATGGAGTGATGCAAACATGTCGAATGCAAGGATTATTATTTTTTTTTCCCTAGCACATTAGGGGCTGTCAGAAGCAGAAGGAACCAGAAACTAATTCCCCTTCTGATTTCCCTCCCTCCTCCTACACGCTAGGCAGGTGCGGATGCAGCCCTTCACTTGCCGAGGCTCATACACTATTTTTCCTAGTGCCATTCGGAGGTTGCCTTCTCAAGCTTGGTGACTGGGCTCTCACTTCAACAGGTTAAAATGTCCGTAAACATTGGTCTGGGCTCTTTCTAAATGTTTGTGTTACAGACATTTGACATTTGTTTTAGATTGACCCCAAGGTTTGGTTCAAATCTTTGTAGCATGGTAGCTTTCAGCTCTGTCCTCCTTGAGACAAGGATGACTTTTGACACAGGTTGACTCATGGGTTAATCCTTGTGTAGTTGGGGTAATTTATACTGTAGCTGGCAGCGGCTGGATAAAGCAAACCCAGAGGGCCAGGCAAGGCTTATCTCAGCTGGCTGATGCGTCTTAGGGACATGGTTTGTCTTTTGCATACAAAGATGTACATATCTGCTAACAACAGCTTCCATCTCAGAGAAGACAAAGTTTACGTGGCCACCAGATTACTCCTGCAATCACCCTGATGACCCTAAGTATGTGACAATTAAACTAAATTAAACTAAAGTTTACATGCGCATGCACACACACACACATGCATGTGCATACTCTTAAGATTTACCCCAAGGAGACTGCCAACCAAAAAGCATTCAGAAGAGGAAAAGGGGACATCCTCAGGTCAGCCTCTTTCTGGTATGGGCCTGCAGACATCGCCAAATGCACAGAGGTGTACGTAGTGCCCTCTAGGTAGCAAAGGGAATTATTTGTGGCATGATTTCCTTTACACTAAAATTAGCCCTGGGACTAATGATTTTTCCACAGTACACGAGGCGACATGGCTCTGAATGCTGGAGCTGGGTTTCTCTGAAGCCCAGCCGTGCCCCTTACTGACGGACATTGTCCTGCAACAAGACACAGATGGATGGAGAGCTCCTGACACGGGGGAGAAGTACAGGGGATGTCCAGCCATCCCCACATGCCAGGGCAGGATTAATATATCTGACCTGTCTCTGGCAGACCTTCATACACTGTGTTTGAGGAATATTATTACATTTCCCCTGCCCACGGCTATATCTTGCCTTTTCTGCACTAAACAAACACTTACCAGAACTTTTTCTTCTCTGTCAAGTTTACGAAACTGTTAAACCAATATGACGTACTCTTCTTTCCCATACCTACCAGGCTTGTCCTTCCCCCTGTTGTTTCTAAGTAAGTGAGTTGTAGTCTGAGCTATTTATTGGATGCTTCTAGCCTTGGAGCCAAGGAGAGGAAAGCTCACATCCGTATCGGTCCTTTGGGGCAGCTCTCATCACAGTGAAAATGGAGCCCTAGACTTCCCCACTGGCTTCCCGCAGCCATTCATCAGACGATGGGAGGCTGGATTACATTACTCCATTGTTTATTGCTTACAGGGTTCACATCATTCTCACAGCGCTGTGTTTTGGTTTGTGGTTTTTTGGGGTTTTTTTTGTTTGTTTGTTGTTTTTTTTTTCAAAAGAAAAGGAAGTACCGGCTGCTAAAGGGCACGGAGGACTCCTAGTTCCGGTCTTGACCCGGGTCAAGGCAGGTGATTTCAGCCTTAGGATGGCAATAAGGCATCCAAGCAAAGAGGAGCTGGGGGCTCTGAACTGCAAGGAGGGGAAGACAGGGAGGGTTGCAGTAATAAAAAAATAATAAACGGATTTCTCCTCCGTATCCATTCAGAAAGCTCATCGTGAACAAAATCAGGCAAAATCCTTCCTCTCTAAGCCCATGTGCATCATAGTGCACAGTCCATTGTATTCTATGCATATAAAACATATATTTATATACATGTGTGTGCAGGTATATGTAGGGACCTACACCCATGCATAAGAAAATAGGTCCTTCATGGCATCTCCTATTAAGTGGTGATACAGAAATCCTGTTGCTACCACCATGTTTGATTTGCTCTTCATCCAGTCAGGTTTGCACCCAGTCAGATGCACAGGGCTAAGATGCCTACTTCTGGCTTGTTTTGTCATGTAAGATTAGAAAATGTTTAACAGAAACTATTGCATCTAGCTGCTTGCAAGAGAGCACTTACACTGCGAGTTCCCAGCCATTTTCCCTTCTTACCTTTGCAACACCTTCCCTCCTAGAAGAGCTGAGCACCAGGAGTTTGTTGCATGCCATGGAAGAAGGTCCTAAAGCTGGAAATAGGAGATTTGGCTTGTGTTCTTCCCTCTGTTACTGATTTCCTATATCACCTTAGGCAAGCCATTTAATGGATCTGTAGCACACTTTGCCCACCTGGAAAGGAGCTACAGTAAGAACATCTGTACAGCCCTTTGAGAACGATTGATGAAATATACTACTGAGCCTAAAAATAAGAAGAGAAAAATATAAGAAATGTCTGACTGGCCCTGAGCAATGGTCCATGCAGAGAAGTGCTCTGCCTCTTACGGTGGCAGTAGAAAATACTATCTAGTGAGAGCTGGTCAGCCCAGCCACCATCTGTGGCCCATTATCCCCATCCATCCCCAGCATCTACAGTCATCGGACCAGAGGGGTTGGAGGGCACATCTCTGCCTCTTCTGTCTAGGAACTATTTATAGCTATATTGCCCACAAATGTGTGCCATGCGGAGATTTGGCAGAGCTGCTTTAACGGAACATGTTGCCACAGACCTGAGACGTGTTTCATCCAGCGTCCTTCTTCCTCATCATGGTCTGTACCTTGCTTTCCTCACATTCACTGCACCAGGTAGAGGCAGGAAAAACTCTTGGCTGTGCTGAGGATAAGTGGAAATCTCAAAGAGGGTCATGGGTTTAAGAAACCAAATAAGTAGTAATTAAAAATAAGTGGGCAGAGGTTGTACGTTCCCTTGCTCCACCTGGAAATGTAGCGGTGGATTTAGTATGCCAATATTGACATTTTAATTAATCACCGCTTCTAAAATGCTTTGTGGATGAAAGCCTAACACAGTCAAAATTATTATTAATAATAATACTTGTAGTAGCATTTCACTTTTTATCATTACATTATCATGCATTAATATTATATATGATAATTAATAATGACAATAGTCTGTCCCTTACTATGGGAAGGGGCATCTTTAGCTCTTTCCGGAATAAAACCACCAGTACTACTTATTAAAGGCTTTCCCTATATTTTAGCCAATAGTCACTTTTTAATTTTATCATTGAAATTAACCACATAGTCACAGGTTGGGACAGACATAATTAACAACAACAACAGAAAAAGAAATACAATGCACTCCAGTAAATAGGAGCAGCCCCCTCCTCCCCCCCCACCCCCCAAATGGTGCAAAATACATAGGGGACCCTGTTGTCATAGTAACTGGCATTACAGCCTGCTTTCGATAATTAATGGAGGGCTTTGCTATTACAGTATTCTTGAAATTTCACTTTCCCCTGTGCTGCACTGCAGAATGCAGTATCATTTCCCCATTCATAAATATTTCATTACCACAGTCTGCTGTGTTTCATCATCACTGATAACACTCAGCCTAATCCACCCATTGCTGAATTCATGTAGCCCTGTCGGTAGAGCAACTTTCATTTCTTCCTTCCACTTCTGCAGTCTTCATTTTTCTTGTTCAGTGTTCTCCTGCTGCAAAACTGTCATCGTAGGCTAACTACAGAGACCTTTATTTTTCTTACTCTGAAAAATAAACATGAGCGGTAAAAGCTCTGCCCAAGTAAACAGCATACGGACACATGCACGTGCAATGTTTGTATCACAGATATAGTTTGTGTTTATCACTGAACAGAGATATTTAGATCAGCGATGGAGAGGAGAATTGCAATATGTTACTGTGGAAGGAAACTCAGGATCTGATTCAGCAAAATATAGGGGTACCTTTAGACACAGGCACTGCTCCTCTGATGACAGCTGTAAGCAACAGAAGCGATGCTCTCATCCAGAGGACCGGTTGGGGCATAATATAGTTTTTAAATAACATACTAGTAAAGAATACCCAAAGCCAGTGGGGCAAACAGCTGTGGTAATGCAGACGGCAAGGAGAGAAGAAATACAGTTTAATTTTTTTGCTTAGTATCAAAACTCTCAATCAAATTAACCCCAACGTGCTTACATACACAGTTTCTACTGCTATCCATGCACAGAGCACTTGAGTTTCCTTGTTGAGCCTCACTTGACTTATTTTTCTTCTTTTTAAAAATACTTTTCCCTTTTATGCTGCTATCCTTTTGAAACAAGCTGATAGCTAAAGACTGAAAGACCTTAAAGAGCGCTGGCTTCTCTAATGCCGATTGCAAGGTCTCCTTCCTACAACTCTGTGATAGACGTGCCTTAGACTGCCTTTGCAGAGGAGGAGACTAGGGAGGCCAAAGGGAAGGAAAATGCCACGTGTAACCTGTTAGACAGAAGGTGGCACAGAATCTGGCCTGTCTTGTAAGAGGTATCACAGATGTGATGTAGTTTTCCTCTGGGAGGGGTTAAATCCTGGATAAGGAATCATGGCATAAATGAGCATTAGTGGAGATCACTGCATGCATCTCTTGACAGGCACTATATAAATGTACAAGGAAAATTTGTTTCATCTATTCTGCATGTAGCAGAAGGAGCTAGGTAAAAAATTGCACAGCCTATGCAATAAATAGCAGTTATTTGCCTATGCCATGCAATCTGCAAGACCTGCTAGGATGGCATTTATGTTGACACATTTAAAGAGAGAAGCTCTGCAAATCCATTTTCTTCCAAGCATCATAAAAAAAACCCTACATTTTTTTCACGTGTTTTCAATTCAGACCCAGTAGTTGCATGTAGCGAGAAGGGAATGCTGGAAGTGGATTGAGGGAATCTTGGCTATTATTTAGCCTTTTGCAAAATAAAAATAAAATAAAATAAAGTAAAATAAAATAAAGTAAAATAAAAATAAAATAAAATAAAATAAAATAAAGTAAAATAAAATAAAATAAAATAAAATAAAGTAAAATAAAATAAAATAAAATAAAATAAAATAAAATAAAATAAAATAAAATAAAATAAAAGAAAAGAAAAGAAAATCTGTTAATACAAATTCCATTCCTTGCCAGGAACCATAATGATCTTATCTTGCATAGTATGAGTTGCCGACCATCAGCCAGGAATGAATACACAGAATAGAGGAATACACAACAGTCCAGGGACGTTTTTACTCTCTGCATGGGACATGAGTCTGATGAATAAACTTCATTTTTAAATGAGCTGGTGGAGTCTTCACCCAAGTGTGCTGGGATGGAGAGTCTCATGGAGCCAAACAAACATCAGTCAAAGCCAAGAGGGCCCGTGCCAATATCCAGCAGGGAATTTACAGTATCAGTTAAATACAGGACAAAGACCCAAACTGCCTGCAGTCCGCTGTGTGAATCTTCAAGCGTATGTTCAGAGATCATCCCTGCAAAGGGAGAGTCCAAGCACGCTTAGCGTGGGCCCAAGTTTTTGCTCATGTAATCCAGGCAAACTATGCAGACCTCACCTGAGCGTACGATGGCCCCGTCTCCCCAGCAGGTTATTTGCAACAATGCTCCTTGCAGGCTGAACACGACGGGTGGGAAACCCCCCGGCTTGCAAAGCATTTCGGGAGTAAAACATGCAGCGGAGCTGCAGCCAGGTTCCCTAACATCCCCAAATGGAAAGGGGCATGAGCTAAAAGCCATTCCTGTGAGGAAAAGTGAGCCCTGGTTGCCCACACAGTCACCCTGCTGCCTCGCGTTGCATTACTGGCATACAAATAGTTCTGTTCAGCCTTCATCCATCCAAGAGCCATCAGCATGTAGCTCTTCAGGTTCACAGTTCACAGGGGCTTTTTTCTTTGTTTTGTTCAGGTTTAGAAAAGCAAAAAGCAGGGAGATGAGTTTTGTGCAATATATCCCCCTGCTCTGAGAATTTGTTGGTAGTGACACGTGAAGAGAAATTACTCTTGACAATAAAGAGTACTCTTTTCCCTACTATTTCGGACAGAAAGATGTGCTTGAGTGCGTGGGCGTAAGAGAGAAAGCAAGAGAGCGAGTGCATGCGTGGGCTTATATGCAATTGCCATTTTATCTTGTCTTTCTTTTAAGTTTCCCTATGCTTTCCCTAATTTTCAAATAGATTTCCTAGACCCCTGTCTTCTTCCTCCCATCTTCAGAAGCTCAATCGTACTTTCACCAGCAAGTTTGGCCCACCAGGCATTTTTCATCATTTCCTTTATAAAACCTATGGCCCCCACCCTGCAACCATGTCCAACTGTATGATGCTTCATCAGCAGGAAAGTTCTCATCAGTTTTCCCTCCGAACTATAAAATAAAAGCAGCAGAGAGCAAGGAAGTTTATGTCTCTTTAACATGGCACCCTCCAACTGTCAACCACTCGGCCCTCTCCCCATCTCCAAAGTGACCTTTCTTACACCTTCCAGCTTTCCTTGAAAAAATTTTTAGCATCTGCCTCTCACCAGCTCTGTCACTGCCAGCAGACCATTCGGTGCATTCTTCCAGGCAAGATGCCAGTTACACAGTCCCCGGCCACCAAGGAAAAGGCTTCACGTGCCCATCAGGACGTGGCACCGAATGACCACTGCATCCCCCTAACCACTGCCGCTGCCTGGAGAACCCGCTCCCGGCGACCGACTGCAGGCGATCCTGAAAACAGCAGAGATCACCCAAGAACGGGGCCCACGTGTAAGATGCTGACACGGCACTGTGGGCCAAGGAAGTCACACCTGATGGCACGGCAGAGACACACAGCCGCAGCGAGATGCTGTGACGCGGAGGCTTCCCAGAGCCTCTCCAGTGGTGAGCGTCCGTTGCGCTGGGCACGTGGGCTTCAGGCACTTCACCATAACGGTAACATTCACGTTAAGAACGTTCAGCACAAAAGGGCAGCGACTAAAAGTTACCCACGCAGCACCCACCCCGAGAGGAGCAGCTGAATTACCTGGACCCTTTAGCAGCCAGTTATTAGGCAGCAATTCATCACGTTGAGCTGGTTCTGGCATGAAGTTTCCTTGGTTACTGCTGCATGTTTCAACAGGCCTTTGGCAGCCGAGGCACTGCTGTTTCCAATCCTTCCTCAGTGCAGAGGCACCTGATTTCGGCTCTGCACAGCCAAGTTGGCTCCCCCCCGCCTGTTTTTAAGGCCCTGGCTAAAGACGATGAAACCTTTAATGCACACTGTGCTATGGACGTCAAGGTACTGCCCCCCTTCCTTTGCAAAGCTCACTCAGAGAAACATGGACAACATGAATGGGCCCCTCTGGGGTGGTGTCAGCTCTTGCTAGTCCTCTCCCCAAGGACGTCCTCCCATTGTGTCAGATGCTTGCTGCAAAACCCACCGTCAGGGTTTGGGACCAGATCCCCACAGGGCATGGTGATGCCAGAGCCCACTGCAGGGTGCAGACTAAAAGCCCTCATGGTTCAGGAGCCTGAACCATGAGGGCATCCCTTCCTGCTCTCTGCTCAAGGCTCTGAGGGTGACTGGTGCCCCTGGGGATGGCTGGAGGAAAAGTCCTTGCACTAGAAATGTAAGTGACCCAGGGGCTAAAGGAGCACCTGGTAGCTGCATGTATGAAATGATGGACAGAAAGTAGGCCAGCAGATGGTATTCTTCATCTCTCGGTACCAAGTCCTTGCAGAAGGGCTTCAGAGATTCAGAATTCCCTTCCACCCACCCTATCAACTAAAATGCCAAGGGAAAGCTACCCTGCAGTTCTCTCACTATCGTGACTTTCCATTTTTTGGCCCATGTTTGTTCATTGTAGATGTGCTGGAAAAGAGGATTCAGGGAGAGTAAATCCCAGAGCTCAGCAATGTGTCCTGCAAGCCCAGACCCAGAAAACCCGAGATATTTCAAAGTGCAGCCTTGATGCCATAAGTTATCCTTAACAGAATATATCGCTTTTCTCTTTTCTTGCTGTGCTAAGCTGTTCTGTCGCCATGGTGACCAGCTGAAGTTCAGGGACCGTTTCTGAGTAGCCTTTCTCACTGTACTGCACCAGATACTGTAGACGGTCCCTGTATGATGGGGATGTGCTGTGAGGTAAATGCAAACATCGTCTCATTAGATACCTGCGCTAATAAAGCAGGCTTACACAGAGTGTTACTTCTGGAGGTCTCAAAATGTGGGGCAAAGAAAAACTAGCATCATCATTCCCATTTTACGGACTGGCAAACTGAGGGAAGTGAATTCTTCATGGTCTGACTGGTCAGTGCTACTGAAGGAAATAAAAAGCAGAGCCCCCTCCACTCCCTTTTCAGTCAATCACATCATTTATCATGGTACTTAGACCTCCTTGACTGGTCAGGATCTGCCCTGTGCCTGGATTTTGGAATCACATCCCTCCTTTTACCTAATATGAATTTAGCATTTAAGTAGGAAACAATGATCTCTGGCTCCCTGATGCCATAGTTTTGCTGCTAGATCCCAGATGAGGTCCCTTCCCATCCTTTTCCAGCCTCCTCATGCCAGTAGCCACCAAGCAAACAGAGGGAAGGGATCTACAGCCTCTTGCCAGAGGCCATCCTTCTCCTAAAACAAGACAGTATACCCAGACCGAATGTTATATAGGTAACAACAGCTGATGAACAACCCACAAGTTCAGAGATTTTCTACCATATTCTTAAGAAAGGTAGGATTGTTAACATGCCTAAATTAAAAAGGAATATAAGTCCCGTTCATAAAAAAAGAAGTCTAGAAACATGTGTCCTGCTGAAAGTCAAATACTAATCTACAATCTAGGTCCTGGGATTAGTTGAAAGTTTTTAGACAGAGAAATTTTCCACAAGATGGTCCAGAAAAAAAATCGAGCCATTTCAGAGGAACCTTGCAATTTTGGCAGCTCATGTAGTGGAAGTTGTTGGTGCAGCCATTTTATCAGCTGCCATAACACTAAGAACCTGCAAGCCCTGGGAACCCCAGATCAGGAAGGTTTACAGTGGCTTTCAAGCTAACTTCTCACCAGCACATAAGGAAGCAGCAGGTCTTCTAATGTCTCTGAATGCCTCATCAATCTGGAAAAAAAAAAAAAAAAAGACTATCACATCAGTTGTTTTTAAATAAATATTTTTTGTGGGTCTGATATTTTGGAAGCATGAGAGTGGCAGGATTTTGTCCCAGGCTTGAAATTTTTTTTTTTTTTTTAATGCTAAAATTTCTGGTGGGTAAACTGAGAACTCTGACTCTAACCAACCCCTATGAATAACAAAAACATTGAAAGGAATATTTTGACTGATTTATACATGACTAGCTAACAGCCAAAAGAACTAAATTTGTAGTGACTATTGAACAAAAATCTTGAATATTTGATAAATCTGTCTAAAAAAGAGGTAGTCAAACTACACAGCACCTCAGCTATTCAGTAGCCAATGGCACTTTATACAGGAACATTTACCACCTTCATTAACAAACGGATAGTGTTTGATTAATTGTGAAGCTAACAAATATTACGTTAAACATAGTGTTGCAGATAGCGTAAATGAGAACAAACAATTTTTAATGTCATGTGAGTCAGTTCCATGGTGAGCATGTGGCTCCAGAAGGATGAGATGTTCAACATGCAAGTTCTCACCTACCTCATTTCCTTCCTCTTTCAATTGAAATGACTCCTCGAGGCTGTTGTCTAAGAAAGTCTAATTTCGTGGGGGATAAACAATGCAGAACACCTGTATTCTGGCCACTTTCTAACTCTTTCTCTTCGTTTGTGACTGCTTATTTAAAAAAAAAAACAAAAGTGAAAAAAAGCGTTCTCCACATGAATGATAACTAACACAGTTCACTTTAAAATGACAATATTAAAACCGGTTAACAATGTATTTCAGCTTTTCCAAATTGCCTTTTCTGGTTCCATACGCAGACCTTACTATTTCACATTTTCATAATTCTCTTTTCCAATAGGGCTTCCTTTTTGTCTTTGCTAAAATAAATGAGAGTCCTCTTGTCCTCCAGGAATTCAGAGCCTGGAAGTCAGGACTCACAAGAAAGAGATAATACCTGCACAAAGAGGCAGCCTTTGCCTATAGCAGCCACATTCAGACATCAGGCCCAGAGCAAGATGTAACTACATGAACTGAATGTCTAGGGCCAACAGCCTGGAAAATACAGCATCTGCAAGAAACCCTTCTTGAAAAGCGTCCAGGAGGTAAGAGTGTCAGGGTGACATGGGCCAAGAAAACCAGCAATGTCATGACCAGCGACCAGTGACCTCGTGCCCATCCTTGATGCCAGTCCAGTGTGGCTCAGCTCAGGGTCATGCTAGTTCAGAAGATTTCTCCCTGCCCACCCAAAAGCAACCAGGTAAGTCAGGTCAATATTGCCAGACCCTGCTGCCTTAAAAGCAAAGACATGGGGAAAGGCAGTTGCAAAAGAAACTCCTGCCTAGATAATTTGTCAGTTAGTGAAATTCTGACAAACCAAAACAATTCTCTTACAGTTTCAATTACAGAAGTTATTCTTTATATCCCATCTTAAACTGCTGCCCTGTGTTGCTGTCTGCCATTAAAACAGGTTGTTTCAGTCCAGTGGTTGCTACATTTCAGTGTCAGCTGCAGCGATTCTCCCATGACATGGATGCACACGTGCACACCCCCAGTCCAAAACGTGCTCTTGGATCCCTCTGGACTACCAGGGCTCTATAAAAATAAGTCACTACCATGATCATTACCAGTGTATCAGTCTTCACTTTCCCATTTGCAATGCTATTTTCGAATAGCACCATTGGCCTAAGGAACTCTCAATCTGGCACTTTCCATGACTATTAAATAAAGCTACAGTTTTTTTCTTAGTTCTTATTGTTAATCTTTTCATTCAGCTTTATCTCCCTGTTACCCTCTGGGCCTAAACCCAGTCAAAACTCGTTACAGAGAACACCATATCATAGGAGCTAGAAATGGATAGGACCTATTAGATCCCCAGTTCGTCCTCCTGCCAATTAACGCCTGCTCTCTGGAGTACCTTTCCTAATGCTTTGTCCGGTCTGGCTTTAAAAAGGACGGAGCAGTAGGGCTCCTGCCTCTTCCCTCAGGAGACTGTTCCACAGCAAAATATATCTCACTGTCAGGAAATTTTACCTTACATTCAGCCTGACTGTCACACTATTAGCCCTTGTTATATCCCTGCGTGTCACGCTAAAAATTCCTCTCTTGCGCTCGGGGGAGTGGGAGGGTGTTTGTACTCATCAGAGCGCTACATGTCTCACAAACCACACATTTGTTAGTCATTCCTGAGCTAAACTCTGCATCGTTTTCAATTTGAACTCATCTACCTGTACTTCCACCTCTCCTGATCAGCTTTGTCACTCTCTTCCAAAAATTTTCCAGATTTGTTAGTACGTTGCTGGTTATCGAGGGCCTGGTGTTGACTGTACCAGTTATTTTGGGATTTGGGACACCAGGCGAAGCTAGATGGCAGGTTGAAACCAATCCAAAGCATGCTTTCTTTTTAACACAGCTTAGTTAAACTGAGCTCCCTGCCGCAGGAAGTGAATGACAGAAGTTTGCATGGGTACAAAGCGAAACAGAGTAAGTTAACGGAAGGAAAATAATGCACTGAGAGCTCCTACATACGTGATCTTGTATTTAAGTGCCTGGACTGCGAAGCTATGCTCATCATATTGAGACAAGAACAACAAAATGCTATTCGATAACATGATTAAATGCTTCCAAGTATGCTTACGAGTCTTTCACAAGAGGCAATGTGTTTCAGTCACCACCATGTGAGCCTTAGCTCTCATGGCACCCTATGAAGACGTGTCTGAGTTAAGTTGCCCTGATGCAAGCGTTTGTGGCGCGTGCTGGCCTTGGTGCAGGGCAGGACCAGAGGGAAGAGAAGCACTGCAGTTCTCTGCACCATCATGTCTGGAGTGATGCCCTTGCAGGGTTAAGGCTTACCACTAAGCATTTGTCCTGCTTTTGGCTGGGACAGAGTTAATTTTCTTCCTAGTAGCTGGTATAGTGCTGTGTTTTGGATTTAGCATGAGAATAATGTGATAACGCACTGATGTTCTAGTTGTTGCTAAGCAGTGTTTATACTAAGTCAAGGACTTTTCAGCTTCCCATACTCTGCCAGCGAGGAGATGCACAAGAAGCTGGGAGGGAGCACAGCCAGGACAGCTGACCCCGACTGGCCAAAGGGCTATGCCGTACCGTATGACATCATGCTCAGTATATAAACTGGGGGGAGTTGGCTGGGGGGCAGCGATCGCTGCTCAGAGATGGGCTGGGCGTTGGTCAGTGGGTGGTGAGCGGTTGCATCACTTGTTTTTCCTGGGATTTGTGTCTCTCTCTCATTTTGTTGGTTTTATTTTCATTATTATTATTTTGTTATATTTTATCTAAATTATTAAACTGTTCTTATCTCAACCCACGAGTTTTCTCACTTTTACTCTTCCAATTTTCTCCCCCAACCCACTGGGGGGGGTGTGTGTGTGTGAGCGAGCGGCTGTGTAGCGCTTAGTTGCTGGCTGGGGTTAAACCTCGACAGTCCTTTTTGGCGCCCAACGTGGGGCATGAAGGGTTAAGATAATGACAGATCTGACCAGAGCGTGTTAAAACAAATTTGTGATAAACACCCATTATATTAGTTTAATATGTTATATTAGCTTAATAGCTAGCCTCTTCCCTAGCAGCATGTAATAGTTGCTACCTGAATGCAGGGCCAACTGTCTCATGTGGATCATCTCTCACCTACTCACCACTGGGAAATTTCAGTAGTTTTCTTCCTGTTCATCATGTCTCCATTGAAACATCAGTGCTACGAGAGGCACCACTGTACCTGGACAACCTCTCCTCCAGCTGATCTCCTTCATAGCCCAGAAGAAAGTGGTAGCAATCAACAGGCCCTGCAAGTCAAGAGCCACTTTCTCATCTGTTGCCCCGTCCTCTGCAGAGCCTTTTCCTCTTGGCAGGTAACAAGGTTCCTTTCAAGGATGTAACTGATACATCTTACAGTGGCTCTCCTGGAACACAAGGCAGGAATTTCTCCTCCCTGTCCCAACCACGTGTTGTCATCCTTGGCCTTAAAATGGATCTCCTTCCAGGTGTTATGGGCAGCCCAGCCAACTGTCTGGGCAGAAATGCGCTCACGGGTGCACTGGTTCCTGCTCAGCTTGGCAAACCCCTGCTCATGCACAAGAGCCCTCCAGAAGTCTGTGTTGCTCCTGCAGAACAAGCTCCGAGCTGCAGGCTGGGCTGCCTGGGCAAGGTGGCTGGGCTGGTGGCTGCCCTGGCTGCACAGGAGCAAGCGAGTAATGCGGAGGGCATCCTAGGAGCTGGGTGTCTTTGAAGTCCTGGCTCCCCTGGTGATACATTTCACAGTAGCCCTAAGGATGCTTAACAACTCCAACACTGTGAACAGTCAAGGAATTCAATCTATAAAGTACCATAGAAGGTGTTAGGGAATAAGCAGAGAAGGTGCAGCCAACCACTCCAGATGTGTGACCAAATAGAAAGGAAGCCAGAAAACTATCAAGCCATTTTCCAAACATGAATGAAAGAGCCTTCAGTGGCAAAGCTGTCCTCTGTTGGAGCCTCATGGGCTGCACTGATGTGGAAATGTTACCACTGCACAAGCCTGCCCTCTAGTAAAGATCAAAACAAACTGTTATTAATAACTTTTCAGAGGCTAGGATTTTTTTTTTTTTCATTAGGGCAGGACATTTAAGTAGTTCAAATTTCTTTTATAAAGCTGGCCTTTCTATTAAGTCACCTTTCTTCCCACAAGGCAGAAAAAGACCTGCATTGTCACCAGCAGCGGGTGTTGCACTGGAGCCTAAAACAGATGCCAGAAAGTCTTTCAGGCTGAAAGGAAAACGTCTCAAGTGGGAAAGGGAGTTCTCTGCCCAAAATTCGATTGCTCTTTGAAGGGAGAGTGCTCAGAAGAGTGTTGGCTCTCTGACAGCAGGAGGCATCAGAAAGTATTGAATTTTTCTTGGAAAAAGGTGATTTTCCGTGTATTGGAGCAAAGCAGCAGAAGAGAAAAGTCTCTAATCACACAGAGTATGGGGAACAACAACTCTGCTTTTGTATCCGCAGCACAGCAATAAGGCTCACATCACCCACTCCAACCGATTTCGTATGTATGTGTGTGTGCAGCACATGAATAACATAATTTGGCAAGGTGCTGAAGATCTCCTCAGAAATGCTGGGCTGCCCTTGTTCAAAAATATGAGGTAATGCTGCAAGACCAGGAACAACAGGAAATCATTTCATTCTTAACCAAATACATATTTTTCAGTTTCTAGCAAGCAGAAGGGAATGAAAAGTGATGCAGACTATATAGCACAATAACATAGCAGCTTGTAAACACACACAGAGGGCTGCTGTTATTATTTATCAAAAATACATTTGTAATCATTTTCAGAAAGTACATGCAGGGGACCATGCAGGGCATCAGGTTCTTACTAATATGCTGTCTCCCCTGTCTGAACTTTCAGTCAGGATACACTTATTTATGATGACAACTTTCACTACAGCCCTGCTATTTCTCTGTCTCATTTTCCTGAGGAACCAAGGGTGCGCGAAATAGTGATGGTGTCCATCCTTCCGCTGTCAGTGACCTTCGCTGACTTTTGAACCCACTGGAATAATCCCATCCACGCTGGACTTCAAGGTGAGGGTCTCCAAGGCATGATGTCCTGGCAAACTTTGTGAAAAACAGCAGCTGTGCTGAGAGAAGAGACCCAAACGTTAACGCATATGCATAGGGGTCATCAATTCGGTTTGCTTGGCCCCTTGGCCAGCCAACGTGAAAGCCCTCCAAGCAAGCATCTGGCAAGGCACCAGGCACTGAGCCGGGTGCTGCGGTAGAAAGGGGCGAGGAGCTGAGGTTTAGGGTCAGGGGAGGGAGCCTAAATAGCACTTAGGAGACTAAAGAAGCAAGGAAGCATTTCAGGGGAGGGCACAAGGAGGTAGGCTTGTGTGTATTGTGAGCATAGGACAGAAATTTGAAGGTAATTAGGCTCCACCGGTGTTGCTGTGCAAGGCACAGTGTGTGCTCAGAGCCCTTAGTGCCCAGTCAAGGGCTTTGGTGATGGAGACTGGGCAGACGTCTCTGGAGAGCTGTTTGGTGATCTCAGATGGCCCCATCCCTCCTGAAAGCACCCGCCAAGCTGCTGAACACCCAACAAAAAGGGTCTTGGAGTGGGTACACGAGGTTAGACCTTCAACTGAGTTAAATCTCTGTCAATCCCCTCATGATGGGGAAGACACAAACCAACCTACAGACCTGCACTTCCATTCCCACACTGTTTTATTCAATTCCTATACTGAGATCTGTCAATAAGGACCCTGCGAGTGACTATTAGTTTCTCTGCCACCAGTGAGTAAAGATTTGGCATGAGAATCAATAATCCCTTAAATTAATCATCAGTTACAACAATAACTGATGACCAAAAAGCCTGGCTGTGCATGCTAATTATTTACTATGTGCCTATGCAAAGGCAGGCAGCCAAACTCACATCCGTGCCTCCTGGTAGCATAGTGGGAGGGAGGGTAATTCAGCGCTTTGAGTCCAGGACATCAGACGACAACTCCTCCCGCCTTGCTGCTCAGCTACCGTGTGATCTCTTGCTAAACCTGCTCCCCTCTCCCAAAACGACACCAGCACCAGCACGGTCACTGAGCGCCAGGTTACAAGTGGCTAAGCATTTGGACAGATGCCTAGTGGGACTTTCAAACCTGCACAAACATCGACAAAATCCCACAAGCAGTTACCTGTACCTGTTGGGGTCTAATAATTTTTTAATCCTGACCCTTGGTCTCAACGCGCCTCACATCTGTAGATGAAGATGGTTATAGCCGCTCACGAGCCCACAGCGATTCCACTGAAAAATGGCCGCACAGGCACCACATCACGAGACGCATCTAATTGATGCTTAGCTGCAGCAAATACCAACACAGCGCTTCTGGCTGTACCATACTGTGATACAAGTGAAGCTGCAGACACTAAAATGAAAAGAGAACAATCTACTGCCCATTTAAGCAGCAGCTGCTCTGGATGACTGCGGTGCTGCCCAGCAAATTACCGAGCAGGCAGAGGCACAATTCCCTGGACTGCGTGTTAATCACCTGCATCCAGAGGGTGAGCACAGAGAGACCCGGCAGTAATGCGGCATGGGAGCACAGGCTTTAGGCTGTGGTATAATAAATCTCCCTGCCTACAGCCTGACACTGTTTCTTCCCCAAAGTTATACCAAACTTGAACAGCAAGGAGTGTAAGAGAAGGTAAGCAAAACTGAAATGAGAAAGCTAGGTCATGGCAGAAGTGATTTTAGGCACAGTTTTCCAAGTATAAAAGGCAGACTAAAGCAGACTCTACTTAGTTAACAGTGGGCATAAATAGAATAACAGAGGCCATCTGACAAAAGCACAAAAAAGCACGAAAACTGCCAAACATGCGAGTGCATCAGATGTTAATGATGATCAAACCTTATACAACAGATTCTGGAGAAGTCAGTGCCTTCACCCAGCATATGCCCGCCGCTTTGTGTTGAACTGCAATCATCTCCTCTGAAATACTCAGCTTAAAATTCAGATGTAATTGCAGTCTTGTAGGTAGTAAGTGCCAATGACTGGTTTCTTGTGTCCCCTACAAATTTGTTCAAGGCCCTCACAAGATTGCTTCAGTTCTGGTGGCGCTCCAAAGACAACGCTCACATATCTTAAAATCTGATCAGGATGTGTGTAATTAGTCAATATGGCCTGGTCTACACAGAAAGCAAATCCGTTTTACATAAACAGTCTTCTCTTAGCAAAGACGCACAGAAGACAATATCTGAAGAGAGCTCTGAGCTTTAAAAATACAGCTACTTATTTCAGCGCTGAAGTACAAACCCATTTTCTCTCCCAGATGGTAACAATTCTGATGGAGCTAGTTCAGCAACACCAACTAGCAGGCCTCAAGGACCCAGCACAACCATTTTATGTGCTCGCACTGAATTCGACAGAACTTCCTTGTCCATAAAACTACTTCTGTGTGTGTTTGGAGTCGTGATGGCAAGACACAGAGCGATTTCTGACCTTGGCTTAACTAACGAGCACCAGCCAACCTTCAGTCAACCCACAGTGAAGACAAGGTTCTTTAGTTTTGCCCAAATAGGAACTCAACGAGACGGACATAATTCTGCTTTTTGGGGTGAGACTCCCCATGTTTACTTCAATGGACCACCAAAGAGTCCTCTCTTGGCTGTGAGTTTTACCTGGGACAGCTGAAATGCATTAGTCACTGCAGATAAAAAACTATCAAACAACCAAAAAGCCCATAACATTTTTTTTCCCCCATGTAAAACAAAAAGCTAACCCCTACATGAAATTATTCAAGGGCTGAGACCAATTTGTCAATACTTGTGAAAATCAGTACAGTTGCACAGAGTAAAAGGCTGATAAATTCAGTGCTGATGTATGGCCACCAACCTGCAGAAGGGACAGGAGCTTGCCTTCTCAATGGATGGCAAATGACCACCACCAGTGGTTTACTAATCTAGTGTGGGTTCTCAGTAGAAAGCCGCTTTCAGATTTGTGTAACTGTTTGATCGTGTCTGGCAATACTATGGCAGAGGTCACTGAAGCCTCAAGGGTATAAACACAGAGCAATTTACTGCTTATCTAGCTCACAACACTTTTCCATTGCAGTGCCTTTAACAAGAACATCAAAAACAGGTAAGTCTCAGTGCGCTGTAAATTTGCTGCCAGTTTACTGAGAAGATCCCAAACTGGGTGTTAAAGCAAAATCTTTAGTCTTCCAGGAATCACAGCTAGCTTGAAAACCAGTGGCAACTAGGAACGAAACCAGCACCCAGAACATTAAAACAGTACACACTGTTCAGTCATGGAAATCCCCAGCCAGTTCTCCTGGGGACGTGTAGCTTCTTTTGCTACAATTGATTTTTTTACTCTTCTATTAAAGGATGCTGACATAAAACCCAGTGGCACACAAAAATAAACACCAGGCAGTTGATAAAAACAAGAAGCCGGGCCCTGTGCCTGCCACTACACTAGTCAGTCAGCACGCACACCAATTACTCAAACGCTGCTCCCCTTAATATTTCCACACAGCATGGTATCACTTTGATGTTTAGGAATTCATCCATCTTTGCTAGACTTGTAGCCCGTCCAAGACTGAGGGATGTTCATGAGACAGACTGTAGGGCAGCAGAGATTACCAAGTGAACTTACCTTGGTAGCTATGTTGTTCTTGGTCTTCAAGCTAGTTTACCTACCTTTGTGCCAAATATGTCTTAAGAAAAGCCAAGTGACAGCCAAGGTTAGCCCTTTCTTTGACAGAGTTGGTCAGTGTTTGTACCGAGGGCCTTCCTGAGTCAGGTTCTCTATACTCCCACCAAGGATCAGCCCAGCTCCGGAGATATTGGTAGCATTATGTGTTTCTAATCAGTGGTAAATCATGGCTATTACACCTTTAGATTCCCATGGGGTCTCTGTCGGTATCCACAAGGGGCCATATGGTTTGAGATTCTACAATTGCCCATAGCAAATTTTCCCAGTAAGATTAAGGCCAGGCTTTGAAGGGAAAGTCTTATTTTCCAAAGGACAGCAGCATAAAAATGCAACTCTGATGTGTTTTCATCTTAGGTCTGCTTTACTAGTAGTGGTGAATCTTTGCCAGAACAATAGATCTTCAGAGCAGACTAATCCTAGAATATATATGAAAAAGGTTTACCTAATCTAAACATACCCAAGTACTCTCACCATGCTTACAGCCAGCCCATCTCATTTTACAGGCCTTAAAATCCTTCATATAAGTGAACCGTGCTTGCTCCTGAAGAAGCTGTGTTTTGGTGTTTTTTTAATCTTAATGGTTCACATTTTTGTCTGAAAGTTGCTGCTAAGAAAACATCTACTCCAGAAGATGATCCCATGGTGTCAGGTCAACTTCAGGGAAAGCTTTACATTTCCCCTTTATCCTGTTAGCCCATGAGGTTAATCTTCTAGGTTTCAAAGAACACCACCACTCCACCAAGACCTGGCTGTTGCAAGGAGTCCCTCCTCACCAGAGTGCAGACAGTTCACAGCCAGACACGCCAAACACAACTGATGTTAGTGGCTGGAGACTGGCCGATTCAAGGACACCCAAGTTTCCTTGCAAAGCCAGTCATGTCAGTCTGTGGCCGCAGTGACTATGGCTCGTTGTCCAGTTTTCTCCTCCTTGCTTTCCCCAAATTTCTACGCCTCCAAAACTGGCTGATCAGAATGAGAGACGAACTGAAGGATTTGGAGAGCAGGAAATGGAAACTCCACTAATCAATAAATTAAAAGGGGAATCTTGCAATCTACTCTACCCCAGAGAATCTCTTGTTTTTCCAAGAGACTTAGTTCTTCCATACAGCAGGCAGGTTCTAGTTCTCTTTCCATATGCAATCCCATCAATTAACATCCACATAATTCGCTGCCCTATGTGGCAGCATTGATCAAGCCTTGTCTTGGAACAATTACTGCTCAGTGCAGTTCAGGGGAGTGCTCCTCCTCTTCAGTGGTCCTCACTGAGAATCCTGAAAAGCCAAAGGATGAAGGAGACAAAGAAACATCAAATGGGCTAGGCTGTATTTATGGATCTTAGTAGATCACGGTTTAAAAATAACCAAGTAGGTTTTTCTGTTGCCTAAATGGCACCCATTCTTTTTGCCTTGTAGAAAGTCTAGCATATTGTTTTCATAATCAAGTTATTTGGATAACACAACAGCGATTTAGATTAGGATTTGTTTACACAGCTAAATATGTTGAGTAATTGAGAAATTAAAATGAGCTCTCTGCTTCTGTCACATCTGCAACAGTAACTGGCTTCTTATGGTTGAGTACAAGCCTGCTGCACAGATGTTTCTTGATAAGGTATAAATCAGTGTTAGATGCTGTTTATTGCAGCGCTTTTACTGCCTTCTTCCCTGAAGGAGGGAATGCTGCCTGCACAGCAACCAGATGTGACCTGCAAGACTGTATGAAATACCATTACAAGCAAAAACAGGTCCCATATTCCATATCAGCATCTGCAATGGCTCATCAAGTATTTATCAGACCATTTGAACACTTCCACAGGTCCTAGCATCATACCACTGCCAGAATTTACTTATTATAACCTGCAATGAAAAAGCCAAGCATCCTGTAAAGTGACTGGTGCCTGAAATAGTAGGAGATCCCATTTTAGTTTGGTTTCCTGCCTCAAAGGTCAAATTTCTGAGCAGATACTGCTGCTAGAAAGTAAGTTACTGTGAGAGATCAAGGCAGCTGCTTTTCAGGGCATTGTAGGGAAGAGTTTCTCTTTTCTGCCATCCTGCCCCATGTGATATCAATCCTTTGATGGTGACAGAGGAACAGACTTATCTTGCACTGGTGCCTACCTGAGGAGAACTGAGACAAGGGAGCTCTTCACCTGGGGAAGGCAGCACAGCTCAGAGCGCCTCGCTAAGCGGCTCTGCTCAGCTCTGTGGGAGCAGGGGGATCCAACAGGGAAGACTCACCAAAGACCCAGCATTTGAAGACAGCCAAGCCTGGCCCCAGAGCCACACTGGCACCTTCTCTGTAGCAGATGAAAGCAATACACATGGGCTCTGAAGGCAGGAGAACGAAACTTCGCAAGGTGTACTTCTTGGAAGGATTCTTGAAGCAAAATGTAACATTTCTTATCTAAAAAAGAGGGAGGGATGGGTTTTTCTTCCCTGAGCTAATCTGTGTCTCTGATTTGCTTCACTCGTTACATGGACAGAAGATCCTGTCAACACAGAAATAATGCCAAGTATTTACAGTCTAATGGAACCCAGGGACCAATTAACAACACAGAAAACCACCAGGCAGTGTATTTCTTATTGTAACAGGAGGGAAATCTTACATTACTGCTGTTCCTCCATTTCTTAAAATAAAGCGACAGTGCTTTGTCAATGATTTCTCAGTAGTAATGTTTATTATCTGGTAGTTTTACCATTGCCCATTTATCAATCGTTTTCCATGTGCTAGGTTCAGTCACAAAACCTCTTTCTTTACTTGTACCCCCCAACCCCAAAAAGAAAAAAAAATAGAGAAATAAAAAAAAAAAAAGGAAAAAGCAACTGTCATTAGGGCTTCAGACCAGCAATGCTAGAACCTGCCCTCAACCCCAAGTTCTCGAACTGCTGATTCTTCAATAGCTTGATGGATGCGATGCACCTCGTCCTGTGTTAAAGTCCTCTCCGGGTGGCGGTAAACGATACGGTAGCAATGGCTGACCTTCTTTGTCCTACAAAATATAAACCAAAAGAGGACTCATAAATACACGTGCCTACAAATGCAAATACACGAGGCCAAACACTTACCCTCTGGATCATTTTTTATTTGCGGTCTAATTTTGTTCCTGTTGCTTGAAAATCACCTTAATGCTAAAATACACAGTCCAGAGAGGTGGGACTGAGCTGAATTTTAATTTTGGCAGAGGACTTTGCTGAAGTCCACCTTATACCTCAACTTGTATTGCGGTGTGGTAGCTTCTTACCAGAGCAAACAAGCCCAGGAGGAGGGCTATGCTAACACCTCTAAACTGCTGCTGACACAACAGCTCTCTCAGTTTGGTGCTAGTGGTGCTACCTCGAGGGAGCACTGTGCACACATACCCCCCTCAGACCAGTGGGGCTGGCGGCGATGGGCATAAGGAAAATAGTGTGCAACCTCTGCGTGCTGGAGAGCACCGTTGCTAGCTAATGTGGGGCGTCTCACAAGCCTCGCCATCCAGGCTCCAGCCTGGGGGAGGAGACCAAACACACAGCTGCAAAACAGAATGAAACATTTATTTTTTAATTCAGGTGACTACTTTGCCTTTGCTGGAACTTAGAAACAAGGGCAAAATGCATTTTGCACAAAAAGTCTCCATTTGTGGGAGAAGGACAGAGATGCAGGATGAGGGCGGCTGTCACTCCCAAAGCAGAGCATGAAACAGCAGCGCCTGGGCACCGGCCGTGCTGCAGCCGAGGTGCAGGAGCAGCCCAGCAAACTCGAGAAGAAATGGGGTGAGACATGACAGCAGGCACACATGAAAAAATTTCTTACCCCTTGCTGTGGAAAGGAAAAGGCCAAGAGAACAGGGAAAAGAAATAGAGAAGAGGGAATGATGGGTAAAAAAAATTATTTAAGAGTTGCTGAGTTAGGCAAAGACAAGTTAACTCAAAACCAGGAGCCAACCAGTAAGTTGAATAAGAGAGCAAAAAATCTTGCTCTCCATCAAAAACAGGCTGGAGTACATAGCTCTTGCAAGGGCATCTCCACAATCGCAGTGCTTGTATTACTGAATTTAAATGGCAGTTGTGGCATCCTTTTTATTTTTAGTTTCAAATGGAGCCCGCACAGCTGCTTCTTTCAAAGGTAAACACTCACTTCAGTGAAAGAAGGAAAATCTGAGGGGAAAAATAACGGGAAATCAGAGATCAAGTACTAGACAGAAGGATCGCCCAGAGTGGCAGAACTCTGCATTTAATGGCGCACACAGGCATTCAGCGAGCTTCGGGTCATCTCTCTCCTGAAAATTGTTTCATGTTAGAAACCATGTTTATTACAACTATTTGATTAAAACTAAGGTTTTATGTGCTCATACACAAAGATAACTCTCGAGATACTCATTTCAACCTCAAATCCTACTAGAAACAGGCACAGGTATTTTTTATCTCAGAACAGCTATTTGATACCAACTTTGTCCCACCCAACATGGGTGGGAAGCTTGCCCTGCTCCCACTGGCAGTTCACAACAAAAAGGTTATTTCAAATTAAAGCACTCCTCCTTTTTTGTGTGCTCTGAAGATAAAGCAAGTTAAATCTCACTAGCATAGGAAAGGGCAAACTGCATTTCATAAAGTGTTAAGCTGACTGCAGTTAACTGCCAAAAACCAGCCAAGAGCTTTCCCCGGGGCGCAGGTTAAACGCTGTAGAAAAGTGATCTTTGAGAAAAGAGGGGGAGGTGTAACTGCGGAGAAGGTGTTGCTCTGCTCTGCTCCACCTCTGCAAAGCAGTCGAGAGGACAGACCTGGGAGAAGCAAGTAAATGGAATAACAAGGGTTTGGCCAGATGCTACACTGCAAGAGAGAAATTTGAATAAGAAAGAGGGATAACGAATTGGGGCTCAACAGAAACAATTTTCAAAACCAGGCTGGCAAATACCATTACAGCTGGTAGTATTTCAGCTTTTAACGGTGCTACAGCAACCCACCTGATCAAAAACATTTGCAAATTGCTTTGCCTGAAAATCTGCTTAGAAGATGTACAGTCACAGGCTTGATCCTGAAGTCTTAGAATCATAGAATCATAGACTGTCCTGAGTTGGAAGGGACCCAGAAGGACCATCGAGTCCAACTCCTGAATATAGTCTTGTATATACTGGGAATATATCCCATGATGGAAAACTCAATACCACCAATTCAATGTGATGGCAACACAAGTTTGCTTAACGTGTTTAAGCTGTGGTAGGGGTAGCTACAGCACTGTTTCTTCACTGGTCGTGGTTAACTGAAGGTAACGATTTCCCTTGACCCAGGTGTTTGTGTATCCCTCCCTCTCTCCTAGTGAGCAGTTCATTCATGAGGCAAATTAAATAGGTCAGAATAGGACGCAATAGTTTCTTGTGGGTGTTGTGGAAAACCAGCATCTTAAGAGGCATTTAAATTAGGAGAAGGTAGAGGTCTTACAGAGCAGCACTGGACTAGAGTTCTGTTAGCTGCAGCTGAAGTTAAGCATTGGTGCAGGAGAAATAAAACAGGGATTGCATTAAATGTAACTCATCTAATTTTAATCATAGCCAAAAAATGATGTAACTACTAATACACGACTGGCTACGCATAACTCACATTGTTGGTATGTTACATTTTTCTCCCACATTTTAGCTAGCTTTATTTGCATATTTGTTACTAATTAGAAAGGAGGAGTATAATGGTTAAATGCTATTTCAATAAAAGACACTGCAAGTTTCAAAACCTTAAACGTTGTTTTCAGAACAGTATTAGCTAACTTGTCAAGGGAGATGGGGAAGAGTACTTCTTGGTTCTTCCCGCCCCCTAATACTTACCCCCCTGCCCCCAAATAAAATACTAAGACAATGTGATTAATCACTGCCATCAGCTGCAACTGGAAACAATTATTGCCAGCAAATGATACATGTTTGCTGATTCCCTTTCTTGCTTTCCTTTTGTTCTGCAGAGTCACAGAGTGTTTGCCTACCTTAAAGATGGCTCTGCTAATGCATAATGAACTTTCTGCTGCATGTCATGCTGCAGCCTGACGATACAGAAGCAGTAGCTCTCTATCCTAAGCAACAGAAAATTTGAGGCCAAAACCTAGAACAGCAGCTTCACCAGGTAAAAAAAAAAAAAAAAAAAAAAAAATAGAGGCTTAACAGTGAGCGCATTGGGCTTTATTTACCTAAACTGCACCGCCAGACAGGTCCATGCGGTTCACAGTCATGCGGACTCCTCTCCCATTAGGCTTCAGCTGATCTTAGTGTCACAAGTCTCTGCACCAGCCTGCGGCTTTCAGGTCATGAAAATGCAGTGAATACAGTGAAGCACTGCTCAAAGGGGAAAGGAAGACAGGGATTTATTCTGGCGCCGCAGGAGGAAACAAGAATACGGTCCGTGAACAAACACTGGAGTGAAACAATGCCTGATGCTCTTCCACACGTTTTTTGGAGGAAACAGCTTTGCCTTGTGATTTTCAGGAATTGGCACGCAGCCGCCTCCACGTGCTAGGGAGCTGCTCGCTACCAGGTCAGATTCACTGCATGGGGCCAACCTGAAGGTCAGTGTATATGTTTCGATATTTCAGCCTGATATCTGAGTACAGCAAGAAATTAAGGGGCCTTAGTCACCACTAGTCTAATCAAACAAACATGAAAGCAACCTGACACTGGGACCAGCGCTAGAATGAAAGGGTATGTTAGGCAACAAAAATTAATATCTATGTGTTAGCTTTCTCTGCATGGAAGTCCACCGAAGGATGTTTTAAATACAACTTGGCTAGAAAGCTGATCCCAGAAGCTACCCACAGCAAAACACCTAAACATACTGGGGAATCTGTCTCAGTGGTTAGATAAGACTCAGGGTCATTTGGTAACCAAAATGTTGCCTAAAGAGTAAATGCCTGATATTGGTATTTGTCTCATCCGCATGCAATACCGTAACACAAATGAAAATTTCTCCATCCTGTACTCGAAGAGGGAGATAAAAGGGGCAGCAGTGAGTGGGGAAAAAAACCCCACTTTTTAACTGTGTTCTACTTTCCATCTGTCTTAAATAAAGCATGGAAGCACAGAGACTTCTGTAGGGAGGTTGCCCCTGCTCTTATGTGGTGAGGACAAGACAGAACCAGACATTTTTCTAGAAAGCTGGATTTACTTTGAGGAACGGAAAAGCAGAGATGACAATCTCCCACAGCATCAAGGAGCGAAAAAGAGTACCATCTCTTCTGTACTCTGAGCAGTGCACTAAGCAGTACTACTCGCGACCATACCTATATTGCACCTTTTCCTACAGAATATTATTTAAAATGAAAGATCTACACACATGGTAATGCAAGTATTTGAGCTTATTTTCTCTCTGTTCAGTGAGTTGTGTTAATGAGGTTCTTTGAAGGTCTCCCAGTTCCTGCCATAGCAGTTTGTATCCTATATCCCCCCAAAAGATTCACCATGTAATTACCTTACGTAAACACAGTACTCAATGACCACTACACAGAGATCACGTCATGCTCTGAGTATGCATGGAATGACCTCAGGGAAAAGAAAGGCTTGTTTTGTTTGAAACAGTGTCCTGAAAGGGATGATGATGGGAAGAAATGAAAATACTGTCTCATGTTACTAGCATCATAGTTGCCAAAGCCATGCGGAAAGCACAGCTTTGGTTTTGCTTTGTGGCTCCAACAGTTCCAGAATGGTTCACGTTGTAAGTGGAAATGGGGAGGAATATTAAATGGCAAGAAGAAGAAGAAGAAGAGGATATAATTACTTTTTCCTTTTTGTTTCATTCTTTCAAACCACATCCACCACTATGATAGTAGGCACAACTGCTAAATGTCATACTATAAATTTTAAATTGACAAATAGCACTCTTTGCTAGGAACCACATCATGGAAAATGGCAAAAGGCTTGTGCTATATACCTTACTGTCAATGGCAAATAATTCAATTACCATGGTGATATGCACGTAGAATATAGCAGTAGTTCTCTGAACAAAGGCCTTTCCCAGAGATGCATTCTCATCAGTCCTTTCAAATGCTAATACTCCATTTCTCTGGAAGAGCGTATTGTATACAACAGCATATTTTAAAAAATGGACATGCTTTTGTTTAAGGTGATTTTCATGCTAGTGAAAGGCACTAGATCACCTCCAGAAGAAAGAATTGTTTTAAACCCACAGGAAGCAGGGAATGGTCATTTCTGTTGCACATCTTTTCCAGCTGACACCCGGAAGGATGGTTCAGCTTCAAAGATAGCTCAGGTCAACATCACCACGTTGAGACTGTCAACATTATTTGACCGCTGTGGATTTTTTTGGTGGTCACTTTAAAACAGATCCATGTTCACTGACAGACGGCTGGACCAAAATATTGTTCTTCTATTTCACAAAATTGAGACAGTAAAAGACTTTTTCTTCTTTTCTAATTGAACTTGGTAAAATTTGTATCTGAATACCAAACCCTGAACCTGCTTGGCCTTTTCATTCCTTCCTTCTTTAATATTAATTCCATTTTAAGCTTTTTTCTCAATGTAGAAAAAAAAGTCAAAATTCTGTTAATAGCCAGCTTATTGAGAGAGATAAAGAGCACAGTATGGGATGCAGGGACAAAAGATATAAATAACACCTACTAGTTAAGATAATGAAAGGCAGATGAAAAATGAAAGCACGCAGAAACTTTTCAGCTTCTCAGTCACTGGGGCACTGTTAAATAGCCATAAATAGGATCTAAGCCATTGTCATGTATCCAAAAACATTGAACTGGTTAGAAAGTTTTGATCATGATTTTCCTATTCTACCTAAATCTATCACCTAATTTCTTACATGCAGGAAGAGATACAAATAGATGTATACTGAAAAAAAGAATTCATAAGCATCACCTGGAAGAGAGAGTCTTCTGGCTGTTAGATGTACTCGCTACGAAACAATTCAAGCAATTACTTGTGCTTTGGCCCAGCACTTTGGCCCCTAACGACCTTTTCTCATTTCAACAGACCACCTCGGTTTGTTGATACATGCCAGCAAAAGAAGAACTAACGTGAGCGGCGCAGGGCTCTTTTCCGCTAGCTCCCAAGCAGAGGGAACTCTTGTAAACAGACCGAGTTACACACGAAACAGAGAGAGTATTTCCCTTGTGCACTGTTACAGTCGTCTCAGTAACCAGCCAACGATACAGTCAACCCGTCTCAGATCCAAGCACTTCCCATTAAAAAGCTCTTAAGCCTCACAGCATCAAAAGTAATGGAATCCATTACATGCAGGCAACAATGAAATATCACTAGGGTGAAGAATAAGGAGAAAAATATCATTCTCCATTATACCAAAAGAAAATCCAAAGTCCCCACAGGATCATAAGGTAACTGTGACACAGACTTTTGCCGCTACGGAAGGCCAGAAAAAAACTGCAAAACCTTGGGGTTTGGGATTGTGGTTTTTTTGTTTTTAATACAATGACTCACTGATTCCTTGAAGAAAGCAATGATCAATAGTTGTAAAGCAGGTATGAAACCAGTTCTCAAGGGGATGGATTCCAGCATCAGTAATCACTGCTTGTCCTCCAATCTCCCTCTCTTTGGAAAAATCATCTATCAAGCACAGGTGACAGAATTCCCATCATATCTGATCTATGCCAATACTGAGGAATCCATTCCACATGGATTTAAACTTGGATGTGACTGAGAGTTGTCCCTCTTGTAAGACAAACTTTGTGCTCTTGGTTCACACTGGGCCTCCTCAATTTTTAGGGGCTCAGCACTCCATCTAGTGAGTCAGTTCAAAATCCTGCTCTAAATCCAGGAAAACTCAAGAGTAGGCTAGAGGCTGAATATCTTCAAGACTTGCCTTGCTGTCAGCATAGTAACCCTGGAGCACTCATCATGCCAGACAGATGCAACATTATGCACTTTTAATGGAATAAGTATCTCAACTTACCAAGGCTGAGCCTTTCAGGAATAAAAGAAAGCCATGCAGTGGGCATGCACACGAAGATCAGAACGTGTGGAAGCCTGTGAGGCTCAGGATAGGGCATGAAAAGCTACTTTTTCTTTAGGATTATCACTATGACAGATACAAGGACTGCACAGGTGGAATAAAAATAGGAAGAAGCAAACAAAATAAGCAAACACACATATACAAAATGCAGTGAAATAACTTCTACCCATTGCAGTGGGAAACGAGAGAAGGTTGTTTGGTAAAATACTTGAGACACATCATTTTATGTACTAAACAGAGAAAAATAATTGGATGCTGAAAATAAGAGAGAAAAAGCGATAGTCTCAGCTTCAGACAGGACAGAATATCTGATCTGTGTACAGCACGGGGTTTTATTTCGCTTTACTTTCCCCAGGTTTGACTGAAAAGGTTCCGTGTCAAATGCTTTTCAAAGTCTAATTGTGTTTTTACCAAAACAAAATGCAGGGGGTAATACTTTTTGCTATTTGTTGTTTAAAAATTGACCACTAGAGGCTTAAACATTCTCCAACCCAGCAAACAAAAGAACGAAATAACTTGATTTGGATATTGTCTCTCATGGGAACTGCCATCTAAGCTCCTTGGATTTCTCCTTCCCTGTGTAGTTCAGAACCCATGGCAGCACTACATTTCCCATGAGAGGCCAAGGCAAAAAATTCCTATGATGGATCACCTCCTCTCTCTGGAAAAATCTTGGCTGACATAGCTGATGAGGAATCAGAGCATACTGAGGAAAACAGAAGCATGCAATACCTGGAAGTCCTGGCAGCGCTGGCAGCTGAAGTGTTTTGGCTGCTAGCCAGAAAATTCTTACAAAAAAATACACATTTTCAGTGAGTAAAACCACAACAGATCAACATATTTTCTGTCATTGCTGGCTCTCCCACTTTTTCCACATTTCTCTTGACCTCCTAAATCCCTAGTAATTTAATGGTAGAATAAGTCAGCTGCAGCAGCAACAGGCTCTGTGGGTCTGGCAGAACTTCATAACTTAGATATCTCCCCTTATGCCCTTCCAGGGCAACTGGCTAGGACTGGAGTGGGTCAGGGACACAATCTGTTTGCAAAGAGTAACTCTGGAAGACACACTGTGTTTGCAGAGTTGTTATGCTGCTTGTGCAAAGACATTATATTCATCTCCCTCTGAGCCACAGCGTACAAGTAAGAGGACGGAAGAGGCTCTGGTTCTACTTCTGTCAAACAGCAATATTAACGATTCCATCACTGGTCATTAGCCACAACAGTATCGCTCAAAAGTTTCCAACCATTGGCAACTGAAATGCCATCTGGAAGCACTGAAGAGTGACAACCTACCTCAATAATCCCAACAAATCCAACACGAGAGGTGAATTTGGACTCTTTCAAATGCTATCTAAAATACGTATAGTAAAAATGTTAAGTGTGATACCTTTTCAGTTCTTCTGAGCGAAAGATCAAAGAAGAGAAGTATAAATATTTAGCAGTTTTTTCCCCCAACTGGATGTTAATACTAAAGGCTACAAAAAGTATTACTAAAAATAACATCGCTGTCAAATTAAAACATATTTCATAATCAAGTAAAAAGGGAATTTATATGAGAATTTAAAACAATTCATTCTCCTCGGAAATGAAGATGGATGGAGGTGACAGCTGGTTCAGATGTATCTCCACTGAGTACTAGCAGAAATCAGGGTCTACAAAGTCAGATGGCAGACAAGTCCATGGGAAGGACTGAATGCTGTTTCAGGTACTTGTACAGATTTCACCACTGAGATTAGTGGTTTTGTCCTCACCACGCCCAGGAGCTAGGTGTTCGAGTTCCCTTTACGCTTGCTGAGAGTTCAGGTAAAGAGGAACATGGCTCTGGACTCAGATCAAGAACCTAAATGATTTTTCCAAGGTCACAGAGCAAATCAATGAGAGAGGGGGGACTTGGATAAATGCAGGCACAGACCCTTTGAGTTACCCTTCTTTCAAGTTGCTCTTCGCCCCCCCCCCCACACTTCCAGTCACCCTTCTTTTCTGCAAATTGTACAGCAGCCCTGCAAAAACAAACCTGGCTACAGCAGGAGAAAGCAACTCATCCCATATACAATGGACAGGGCAGGGAAAAGTGCAGAGCCAACATCAGGATAATCGAATGTGCTGTTTGTTAAGTGAAAAACTAATCCCAAACCAGGAGAAAACAGGATGGGGAGAAGAAGAAGGGAGCAGGAAGAGATGAGTTAACCTGAGACCAGAAGACAGGAGGCACTTCAAAACTGAAAGCAGAGGTTAAAAGAAATCACTTGCTCTTTTTTGTGTAAAAGCAAGACATTAAAAGCGCCTGCCCCCCTGGGCAGCCTGCAGCACTAGAAGGCAACTGAAAAACATTTCTACCTCTCTGTATGCAAATATAGGGGGTTTCTCAACGGGGCTGCTTACAATATCTGTTAAACCTGGCGAAAATTCTGCATCCTCTTGCACAATGAAGTGTTGTTTACTATCTCCTTCCAGTCCATACATTATTTTTCCTCTCAGAATTGTCAGGTTTTACAAGCCTTAATCTGGCTAACTGGATTTGTTTTGGAGATGCAGAAATTCCCCACTTTCCCTCCCCAAGGGTAGTGTGGTTCCACACAGACAGTCACAAGAAACCTGTTCTCATCGCTTTTCTGACAGTTGCTGCCTTGGGAAGATAACTCAGAAATAGTCCTTAAAGTAAGGATAACTGCTGGCCAGCAGATTAAACAACTGTTAACACACAGGAAAACGGTCTGGCTGCTCAACATTTCTCTTGCTGGGGCCCATTTGCACAGATAATACATTTGGACCATGATGATGGACAAAGAGCCTGTGTCTTCTAGATGAGGCTTGCCCGGTTAGTTTGAATATAATGATGAGGAAAATGTCACAGCACCATTGAAACTAGCCAAATGATGACAACATATACCAATCAGGTGCACTGGCCAGAACTTTTACAGCTGTCAAAATCAGCATTAGTTTGGCGACCTCTAACTGCCATGTTTGGCATGCTGCCCCCTTAATATTATGGCTACTCTTTATGAAAAGACAAATGAAAATTGTGAATGTGACAGGATGTATGGATAGTGAACACCTCCTATGGTAAGATGACACGAGCATCATGCAATAAAACACCATGTGTTTTATTGACTAAAGGTCAGGGCACAAAATGAGATGCATCATTCTGTAAGTACAATGAAATTATTGGTCTGCCACTCAAGAAAGGCAAGAAAGCCATTGAGACATTACACTAGGAAGATCAAAATACCATTTTTGCTAAGACTTTACTAAAAAAGGCCAACTGATCCTCTCACCAGGAGGAATTAATACCAGCAAAGAAGGGATAAGATTTCAGCCCAGAACGGGGAATACACAGGGAACACTAGAGTAAATCAAATGTTCTCAAATTGTCCAAGAGATGAACTTTGCCCTAAGATACTTTAGGAATGAGCAGAAGAAGTCTCAGAGCTGTTATCAGTTGTCTTTGAGAGTTCATGGAGGACAAGTAAGGTACCAAATGTTTGGAAAAGGTCAAACAGAGTGCTTATTTTTGAAAATGGAAAAAAAAGCTAGGAAGCCATGGGAGCTACAGACCATTTGCTTTTACTTTACATTCCCAGAAAGACTCTGTTACAGATAATCAAACCACTTGTAAGCACACAATAGAAAGAAAAAAGACAAAAAATAGAAAACACGGATGTATTGAGCAAATCTAGTCAAAACAATCTAATTTCCCTTTATAAAGGGCTAACAGGCTAATAAATCAATAATCAATAAATGAAACAATAAATTGCAGGAAGTAGCAAGCACCATGGGGGGCGGGTGCATGTGTAGGGGTGTGTATGTGCACATGGCACGTATCTTCACAGTCTGCTAAACCAGGTAAGAAAAAATGGTCTAAGATCAATATGCTACAAAATATGGATCCATTGGCAGCTGCAAGCAGTTTCAGACAAAGTTGAAAAATCTTAGGAAAAATTTTTTGAAGTTACAAGAAAAAGTGAAAAAAAAGAAGAAAAATACTAAATCCAGTTTATAAAATTAGGTAGTACAAAATCTGTCTTCCTAAATGCTTCACCTTGGAGGGAGCTGCCTGAAGGTAGATGAGAAAACTGGTGATCAATATGATTACAATAAAAGGTGATATTCCAAATGGCTGGAGTAGCTGCCAACAATTTGTTGTTTCTGGAAGCAGTTATCTACAGTTCATAGCCAAATCTGAAGGATCATTCTTGTCGGGTTCTTCACCTTGGCTCCCGGATGATGGAATATTTTCATTAATGGAATAGGTGATGCAGCAGGAGTGTTTTTTAACTGGCAAATTACATTAAGCTGGGTAAAACAGTAAGTATAACTGAGGACAAGATTAGAATAATCTTGACGAACTGGAGAAGCTGAAGGATACAATTCAACCAGGACAAGTGTAAGCTTCTGTATTTAGCCAAGAACAAGTAGCTGTATGCCCAGAGGATGGGGAACAACTGGGCATACAGCAGTGCTGCACAAAGCATCTAAGGACTGCGCAGAGTCATGAACTGAAGGTGAACCTGTGATGTTGTTGTGCTGCTTTAAGCTAAGCGAGCAGCACTCCGGGACAAACTGCTGGAATGCAGCTGGAGTGACATCCTTCTGCCCTCCTCAACACTGCTACTGGCTCAGCTGAAGTATCTTCTCCACACCTCAAGAAAGATGTGAGGCAACTGGAGGCAGATCACTGGGGAGCAATGAGAACAAGCAGATGTCTGGATAACACAAATTATAAGGACAGACTGGGAGAACACAGGTTGCTCAGCCCAAAGAAGAGAGAGCATGAAAATACCCTTCAAATACATAAAATCCTGCTGCACGGAGTTAGGTAATAATCTGTTCATCAACATTCACAAGCAGCAGGAGACGAAAGTAATGAGCTCATATTGCAGAAATGTTCAGCTTGAAAATTCACTTGGAAAGGCGGTGGGGTCCCCATTGCTGGAAATCTTTAAGGACTGGTTATACAAGTGTCTGTCAGGAATGCTATAAGTAGAGCTGATCCTGTTTTGGAGTAGGAGGATGAACTAGGTGGCAGTACTCTTCAACTCTTTAGCATAAAATAATGTAATGGTCTTTAAAATGCAGAAAGTTACTTGCATAGCAAAGATAGCTCCTTGTAGCTCCAACTGAATAGACATCATGTATTTGTTTATCCCATTGCATTAAAAGGAGATGAGGAAAAAAGCCCGGTTCGGGAAGCCACGGAGGTAGGAAATACAAACCATTGCTGCTATACCTGGCAAAAGATCTCTGTGTTACCAACACTAGATTCCCAGGAAATAAAGAAAAGGGAAAAACTTTTGAAGGGAAACAGCAGAGACCAACAGACTGAGAGGGGAAAGGAATCCCCTGACAACGACGTAACCTCTTTAGGCCAGCAACTCTTTCATTAGCCTTATAGGCCGATGTTAAAATACAGCAGATGGGAAAACAAAGTGCTGCTGAGTTACCTTTCACTGCCTAAAGCCAATAAAAAAACAAACAAAAAACTCAGAAAAGTCCACTCTGTAAGACAGCATCCCAAAGGGAGAATGTCACTCAGCTGCTTGTCCCCTTTGCTTCAGGGCTGAGAGATGCCTTAGGAAAGCTCTAAGGAACAGCCACAGAAGAAGCTGCATATCCTTGATAGGCTGAACTTCATCTTTCTCTTTTACGCTTTTCTGAGTTTGTATCAAGAGGTTAACCCTTTGCTTTTAGCTTTCCAAGTTCACATTCAACCCTAGGCAATCTTGAAATAAGGACAAAGTCTTTCTTCTAACAAAACAATGTTGCAAACAAGCCTGTTGGAAATCTACACCCCAAGGCAACCTGGGGAAGTCCAGGGACTAGGAGACATCTGAGACACCAGTCTTTGAATGAAGGCTGGTTGGCCCTGAGGAGGACAACAACTCTGGGGAATATGGCCTTTTGACATAGAAGCTGATTAACTTTATGTCCTGTTGCAGGTAGAGAGACTGAAGAATACAGAGGTAATGACATGTCCAAGGACATACTGAAGATCAGCGAATCTCATAATAGAAATACATAGAAATATAATAGAAATCTCATCTTATGGAGCCTCAATATAATGCTCTGAATAACCAGCCACGCTCCCCTTGTATTCATACATGTTATCCTGGCCTCCCCCCCCATTCTCACTCACTTGCTGTTCTGCATTCGCTTATTGTACCTCTTCTTTATCTATACAATAGCTGCAAGGAAGGAGCTGCCTTTCATTTTATCTGCCTACACTGCCTTTTGCAGCAGAGAATGAGAGGCCACAACTCTGCTACATGCAAAAAGAACCCCATGTACTTGTATAAGAATATGTGTATATAGGTGTATATATACATTCATGGCCATTGCTGCAAAGGCTAGTTTTTTTATCAACCTTTGCAAGTTTGCTTGGACTGATAAGACCACCAGTTTTGGGGAAATCTTGATGTTTACTAAATCTTTTTCAGGGATTAAATGTTGATCTCATAAAAGTTCCATTGCATAGGTGTTCTTTCGTTCTTACATGAAATATGAAGTTGCCAAGGAACAAATAAACTATTTATGACTTATGCCTGTACAGTAACGAGGAATGGCTTAATGGGGGCACGTACTACTTTGAAAGTACTGCAGTCTGTTGTTCCTGAACTGGAGACTCTCTTAAACAGGTTTAAGACGTATACTGTCTTTTCTCCTCAAAAAAAAAGATCAAATTCTTGACATGATTGTCTAAGTCACAGCAGAAAGATTCATACATGCCACAGGCTCCTGAACGACGGTCCCACATACCTGCCTTACTTGTAGGTAATTCAGTGTAGGTTGCATACAGCTGCACCCAGACAGCAACTATTAATCCAGATAGCTAACTGAAATGAACTCAAGTTATTCTTACATTACTGACTTTAGAGTTGTAGAAGAGGAGACTGGTATTTATTATACATCAGATGCAGCAATTTGGTGGCATGACCTTAAACACCACCTTCTTCATTTGAACTACAGTAAGAAACAAGGAAGGAGATGCTCCTTCTGAGACGACAGGTAGCTACACCTGAACAGTCACCTCGTCAAGTGTCACCGGGAGGTGACACCATTAAGATCAGTAGTTTGTTCTCTGCTTTGCCTAATTCTTGTCACACCTAGCCAGGATGGCTGGTGTTCTAAGATTGTGTTTTGAAACACACACAGTACCAAAGAATATGAAAATTATTAGGCACTCACTGCTGAGAGGGTTAAAATGCTACTCGTGCTCCCTTCTGAATCACCGGCAGCTGCCGTGTCTCTCCACTGCACTCACATGCACAAGCTCTTCTCCCCAGCCAGTGACACCATCTCTCTGCAGAGATGGCTGAACAAACACAGGTGCTGGGCGTGTGGATTCAGTGAGGGACTATACCTCCTTAACATGGAAGAGATGACAGAGGAAACACTGCAGCACCTAAAGAGGAAGAAGAGGGAGACTACAATATTCCTGTGACATTTTGCACCATAGTGTCTACCAAAAGGTGAAGCCACAGGGACACAGTTTGCACAACCCAATAAGATCAGATCACTGAGCAGCATGAAGCAGATAAAGGGAGAGAGACATCAGCAGATCTCACTCCTGAAACCCACACACTTTTCATCCACAGGATTTCATCAGTATCATGATACTTGATGCTATTGCGATTTTACTTTAGCATCCATATGAGGAAAGGTTAAAATGATCTCACCCTTCACTAGGATAAACCCATCACAGAAGATGAAGCGTCAGTCCAAAGCATGGGTTGCATGGGACTTGGACAGTTATAGGACAGTCGAAACATCTATAAGCACTTCTAAGCTGAATGAGAGCTTTCTAATATTGCTAGCACATTTGCACTGGCAGGGACAAGCTTACTCTCTTGTATCTCAACAGATCTCAGTTCTGATTCTGAATATCCCACAATATATCAGAGAAACTCCATAGGAAAGTAATGAAAGAATCTGGATCAGGCCCAGCATTCACGTACAAAGCCCATGCTTAGATCCATACCGTGCTGGATCAATCTTTGAGTCTTTTTTTCTTTTTTCCCCCCCCTTTTTTTTTTTTAAGGTTGAGCCTGTATCTATTTTCTTTTCCCCAAGTACTGGGTGAGTGTTTCAGTAGCACATGGGTGAGTCAATAAAACTGAGCTGCAGTGCTGTTTGCACAAATCCTTCCCCAATCCTGTCTCCAGGTGCTTCTACCTGCTTCTCAGATTTGCCTTACTGTACTAAACCAGCACATCTGCTTGAGTGGCTGCATGTGTGATGAACCACACTAGCAAGCTGATGTGGTTGAAAAATGACCAGGTAGAAAAAGAAAAAAAGACTTAGATTCCCAATCTGGTGCACTAAATGGCCACACCAGTCACTGTGCCAGCTCAGTACAGGGGTGAGAACAGCACAAACCAAGATTTATGCTGCCAGGAGAAACAGGGGCTAAGATCACAAGCTGGTAATTCACCGAATCTACATAAGCACTAAAGCACATCCTCCTTTTTTTTCCTTAAGTTCATGTAAAAATGTGTTATACATTATGTTCAAAATGAGACTCAGATATAAGGGGGAGGAAAAAAAAAAACGTCTGGCTGTCCCTAAATGCTGCTGAGTCCAATCTCCCAACCTATTCCCACTGAAGGCAATGGGATGACATCTCTTTCTGCCAAGTGAAGATTCAGCTGACATTTTACAAAACAAGAGGGACAGGTTCCTGGCTAGCAACGTTTTAAAAACTGATCAGCAGAAGCAGCCAGTCGGAGTCTCTTCTTAAAAATGATGATACACCAGTTTAGTTAGGAAATGAATTAATGTGTTCAGGACAGCATGAGAAGAGGTAAAGGAAAACAGCTATGACAGCTGAACTCTGCAACAGTGCAAACCCTTTTGCCACCAGTTAAGCCTGAGGTCAGTGGTCTGAGCAGACCTCATGTGTGTAGGGTCCTTCGTAGGGCCTCTGCTCTAGCACAAACTTGATTCTATGCAAGCGAAGTTCTCCCTTCTGGCAAACATAATACGGATCCCGGGAAGAGACACCTGTGCTTGTAAGCTCACTCTTTCAGTATTTCATCAAATATAGCATCAATGCTTAAGAAGTTACTGCCATTAAAGATGAATCTGTTCAAGATCATTGCCTTTAACTGCTCCCCTGTATTGCGGGACATCAGCCCAAGCTGAGCGTTTGGCTTTCAGATATTAAGAAGCAAGGCTGGACAGAAGTAGGGTGTGGGGATCAAGAGAAAGAAATACTAACAGTGAATCACTCCTTTGCTGGTAAAAGGCATGGTTGCCTTTAATGAACAGTTACATGGAGGATGTGAGATAATCTAAGTGGGACTGTTATGAAACTTAACTATGAGATACTTTGAATAACGATCTATAAAGCTGCTAACTGGATTCAGCAAGTTGTTGAGTCATTACCATAGAAGACTGGGTTGCTCTGAATGGCATATGAAATCCATATGGCTAGAGACGTTGAGTGGTTTGCTTTTGGTTAAAGAAGAAGATGGAAACGAGCATACATGTACATGGATTTTTCAAGAATAAAAAATTCATAATAAAAAAAATAATTAGCTGCAATTATGTACCATCCACACTAACATTATTTTGTCATTTATCTTTTAATTAAAGATGTCCTGTGATTGAGAATTAGCAGGCATGAAATTAGCACGGATTTTTAATGTTTTGGGAAAAAAATACAGTATGTTCTCTGCACTGATGTATCTGTTTTGACATCAACTCAAAGTAAAATGAGGACTGGGCAGAAGGATGCTGGGTACTACATATAAATCACTGATCTTTCACCTCTTAGAATATTTTCACATTCAAACTGAGATGTTAAATGAGCTGAGCGCTTAAGACAAAAAGGAGAAGAACTTACAACACCACCACTATGGATATAATTAATTCTGGAGTAACTACTCAAGCAAAGACGCAGGGTTGGGCTAGTCAGACAACTCTATTATCTTTCAGCTGAAGAAAGTGTGATTAGTGGTGGAAATGTCACATTTACACTTAAAAATTGTTTCAAAGACGACTTGTATCTTTTGGCACAACTCAGCCATTTTAAAAATATTGTAAGAGAGAGAGGCAGAGACAGCAAAGAGCACTCCTTTTTATGATTTCTCACCCTTGTATTAAGCCGCTGAGTTCAGCTTGAATATTCAGTATCTCAGCAGTCAGCACTTCCCAGGCAGCGGTGCTGAACTGCTCTCCACTGATCCTCAGGGATGCAGTGCTGGGGGTCTTAGAGACAAAGGCTCCCTGCACGGTGCCTGTGCAGCGCCTGCTGCCCCGCGTAGCATCAGCCCGCGGTGCAGCACAGAGTGGCAGGACAAGGAGCAAGGGGGAACTGCATCTTCTTCACTCCCTCTGCTGTGAAGTGGGGGAGAGGTGGTCTCTGCAGCTGCTCTATCGCATGTGGGAAGGGGACAAAGACAGTCAAACTGGATGGGGGAGGAACATTTACTAACAAATAAGCTTCTCTGGTGATTTTCCTCAAAGGTGACATTGACAGCATTGCATATAAAATGAGCGTCTCTTCTGAAGATGTCCTTGCAACACTCGCCACAAGAAGAATCAGAGCATTACTCCCAATTGCAGCATTTTCTTGAGCAGTGCAACATTCATGACCGTTACACGTGGTCACTCTACTGCCCTTATGGGTTTTGTGGCTGGGTTGGTTTTTTTTGTGTTTTTTTGTTTGTTTGTTTGTTTTTTGTTTGTTTGGGTTTTTTAATTTTTTTTTTTTAATGGCAGCTACTCTCAATCTTCTTTTTCTGGCTTTTCACTCTTTTTTTTTCCTTCTACTTTCTTTTTGGCTTGGCATTTGCTGGCACTGAGCTGTGAATCCTGTACATAGAGCCAACTGAAGTTACTTGGGAAATTCAAAGGAAAGGAGCTGCAAAGACTGCCTGAAAACTACTTTCTACTTTCAGCACAGAGGTACCAACTTCATGGTCACCCTCACTTGTAACCGCCTGGAAACACCACGCAAACCACAGAAGCGTAGGACACACTTGGAGAGGGTTCACAATTCCATCTCTCTGCTGTGTTTGTACTTGGCGCCTCTCTTTCAGGTTCATATCAATAGCACCTTCGATGTGCCTTTGTTTTACTTTCCAACCCTTTTAAGGACCCTTGATAAAGGGCACATTTTTTCCTCCATTATATATATCTCAAACAGAATACCACAAAAGACCAACTTGATCTAGATGAACTTGATCCATCCATACTGAAATTCTGATGGCAAATGATCATTAACAGTTAAATTTCGTGGATGGCATAAACCCCCGCCCTGCATCACTGGGCTACAGACATCCCAGTTGAAGCGTTGTGTGGCTTGCAAAGGTTACCACTAAAAGAATGAATGGACCAGCATGAAATTGTAGAGATTTGTTTTAATCAGGAAATGCACCAAACCTGTGCCTCGCTAAAAATTTACCCTCTCTAGTGTTATAAACATACCTATGCACACAGAGCAACCATGATGTTCACTAGCTTTGCCCTTTCTGTACTGGACAAGCATGCCTGCCTTCTCTCTGTTTTCTCCGATGAGCAGAAACTAGGCTTGTTTTTAAGAGGTTGAAGGCAGCACTGAAAGCAGGCTCAAGGAAGCAAAGCACTGACAGGAAGAACTAGCTGGTCTTTTGCTAGAAGCAAAGAAGAGTATCTCAAGAATTACGGACAATGCCAAAATGAAATTTAAGTGTACTCACATACTGTGATGCTTGAGCTACAGAGAATTACCCTTCATCAGCTGAACTGGTGAAAGCAACCATGTCCATGTTTCTATCCATACCAGACATACAGTAAAATACATTAGCTTAAACAGCTCCAGTAAAAAATATGTAAGAATGTGAAAACTTCCAGCCTATGCAGATGAGCAGAGAGGTGGCAATTCATTCAGCTACAAAAATGGGATCGATTCCAATTACAAGTTCATACCTTATTTATAGCAGCCTGGCCTGCCTAAACTAACATGTTCGTCTCTGACAAACATCAGGCATCTCTGACCATGGCAGGATATCAGAAAGGAAAGCAGGGCTGAGAATGACAGTGAGTGACAAGGACTTGCTGAATGTCATTCAATGAATCATTTAACCTCTTTGCATGTGAAGAGGAATGCAGGCACCTCACTTAGCCTTCCTAAGAAGCTCAATTCAGTAGAAGCTCCTGTCCAAATAAAGGGCTCTGAAATCCTTGAAGAATGAAATATAAGCATTTGACATACTTGGATTTCGTGTGCGGGACCATCTCTGTGAATACCTGTAGTCCTGCTGCAGGACTGCTCAACCATTACATGAGACAACGTGGCTTCTTAGAGGTAATCTGGCAGTGTGGAGTGGCAACACATGCTAAGACAAAACTCCTACTATGAACCTTGGAAAATAAGGAGGGTAAAACTTTGTGCATAAATGCTTTACAATATATTTATTGAGGTAATATCTTAACTGTTTAAATTTCGTCTTCATCAGATGTTTCAATACGGAAAAAAGCAGTCTATTATGAAACATCTGAGCAGACTAAACGGGCGGTTTATGAGACTTGAGAGCAATGACTACCAGTTGATCTCTCACCCTCAAGCTTAACAGGTAAAAAAGAGTCTGTTTCCTCTCATCCATCATGGTGAGGAAAGCAGTAGGTGCAAACACAAATATGATTAGTCTAAACTGCAATCTTTGATGTGGCAATGGCTGCAAAGGTTACCTGCAAAACTGAAAGGCAGTAACCAACTATTTTTGCATGAAAAGGACAGTCTCCAAAAGAAGGTAAAGGGCATCTGTGTGACGTCTCTGCTAGACATCCTCCAAAGCCACGGATTATTCTCTTCCCACAGCAAATACCACAGCCTCTGCCTCTGGAAAGAGCAGGCAGCAAGGTCTTCAACGGCAACAGCAGCTGAAGCAGCCCTTACCCTGCTCACTCCTGTTGGCAGCACCAGCCCTGCTTTGGGGCCACACAGCCGGTTGTACAGGCAAATGATACCCACGTGGCTGAAGGACAACCCTCCCTCCCTGCTTTTTTTTTGGAGGACAGGTTTTCAGCTAGATCAGTCCCCTGATTTAGTTCACTGATTTGGATGCCATAACACAGGGGATGGCACAAGTGCAGGAGTGAAGACCAGGAACGGTTAATCAAAATACAAGTTTTTGCAACAGCCTAAGATCACAGTTCCAGGACCAAACCCAAAGAACCTGTCAGCTCAGCTCCTACCTGCTTTGGGCTCTCATAAGCAATTGCCAATGCAAGATATGATATCTTCAGTGGGTACCACCTAGGACCAATGCTTGAAAGTCTTAACCTGGCCTTTCTTAAGTTTGACTGAAAACATCCTTCATATCCCTCTGACTTCAGTGTGAGTTATTGCAATGTAAATGATACTGCTTGCTTGTAACCCATATGAGAATCGAGAGAACACTGAAGTGGGTTCACCTTGCAATACATTCATTTTGTAAGCAAATTTTTTTCTGTTCCTCATAGTAGCAGAGATTCATGGGAGAGCAAGCAGAGGCTTGTGGGATTTGGGATGTTTGTCTAGCTGGAGGCAGAAGAGAATCTGAGTAATTTGTGTTTCCTTTCAGAAATGCGACAGCTATCAAACAATCACAAGTAGAGCCACGATTAAACAACTGATCGCAGGTGAGCGGGGGGATGCCCACACACAGTAAACCTGCCTTGCTTCCTGGGAAAGTCTGCAGCCCGTGCCGGGTTCTGTACTGCTGTGTTAGACTGCTCCCTGTCCTCAAACTAGCTCATGCACAGGCTTTCTAAAAGCAAGGCAAGCCTTTTATTTGTAACTTCCATTTGCATTTACATTTTTAAAGAGACAACTGTGATTTTCCAAATAACTAATTAAAAGAGCACAAAGAACCCATATAAATATTGAAATTGAATTTGGGGAAAACAACTACGTATCTTGGTTTAACTTTCATACTGGTAGATCTTTATACTGAAAAGCAAAGTCAGTGTAATTGGGAAGATGGAAATACAGTTCCAACTGGTGTGTGTAATTTAGTACATATATTCTATAATACAACTATATCTTGTTATATTTAGCAGAACAGCTCTCAAGTAGCGTTCAGAAAGAAAAAAAAACCAACTACTTCCAATACTTTTGTGTTAGCTGAAAATTGCCAATAATTTTTGTTGCAAAAACATTTTCCTTGCACTTTCAACGTTCCTCTGAGACAAGAACAAAAATACTTTAACTGTGAAAATGATCCATTTTACAGGCGTCAAACTATTTTTAAACCCTACTCTTCAGTCTGCTCCTCTATGCCTAGATCATCAGTAATTTATTTGTGAAATTCCCTGAGGAAGGGAATTTGGAAAGGAAAGGTAGGTGGGAAGCTAAAAAAGCCCTACACGCGCACACACACACACACATATATATATATTCCCTAGAGAGGAAGTTACTAGGTGCCAAATTCTCACACCTGACACAAAACAAATATGACCTCACTATTAGCATGGTTCTGTTGAAGATGCCCGGTGCTACCATGAGAAGCAGAACCAAAATCTAATGCTGAACATTCAGAATATGGAGGGAGCAGTAGACCTAGCAGTGTCGGATCTATCTATCCCATGACGTAAATCACTGTCAGGTCACAAGAAAATCAGACAAGGTGTAACTAGGAGGGCACATTCACTGACTCCACTTGAGAGGAAAAGGAGTAACACCACAAAATTTGAAGGTGGAAGTAGGTAAACTGATAAGGGAGATGTGGGATGGCATGAAAGAGATTGCCTGAAGTAGTCCCTGAAGCTGGTAACCAATATGCGCTTAAGTCTTAATTTGGGAGCAAATCCAAGAGGTATATGCTTGGAGTCCTGGACTGGGGTCCTCCCCTATCCAACAGAGCAACATCAGGTGATATTGCAAACTTTCCTTTGCTGTTAGTGGAGGAATGACGTGACAGATTTCAAAAGCTGCAAGCCCACCAGGCTTCGCTCCTTCCGTGAACCTCTCTTTCTTTCTGGTGTTCTGAGAGAGCGGGCAGCCTTACAGCTTTCCTCCTGCTCCTTTACAGTGGGGCAGTGCTGCAGGCAGTATCCTTTGTGATGAAGAATTAAACATGTACTCCTTCAAAAGGCACAAAACTACTACAGGATCAATAGCTTAAAGACAACTAATGAATCTTCTTTAATTTTTTTTTTTAGTGGGAGACTTCTGCAGCTATGACACTATATACAGATGCAAAACAAGTAAACTGCACTTCTGAACACCTGAAAGACTCCAGGTACACCTATTGTATGCCAAATGTGGGTGTTGCAGGACTTGTTAAGAATTCCTGCCTGCATAAGGTGTTTCCCAAAACCCAGAAGGAAAATATTCTTTTAGTGCAATACAAGTCCAAGCTCACATTTACAGCAGGAATTGTTGATCCCAATTCAATGAAGCAGCAGATTTTCATTACGTGGAGTACAGAAGAAGGAAATACTTCTCAGATATGTCTTTGGAAAAATCGCTTACAGGAACATGTCTCTGTGCACATAGAGGAAGGACCTATTTTTGGGAAAAGGGTGTCCCCTGAAGGTTTCATACATCTGTTTTGATGAACTGCCCTGGAGATTTTCTGTATTGGTTTTCCAGAAGAGGAGGTTGTATAAAGCACTGCAAAGCTTGCCTTTCTGCAAAGGCTGCTACCTCTACTGGAAAGAGACACGCACTGAATGCACATTTTAATGTTACACAAGACACAGGTTAGACTACGGCACCAAGAAAGGCAGGGAGACAGACGTTTCAAAGCCCATGCTATCTTTTACAAAGGCAAAAACCAAACCAAAAAATTGAAGAGCCACCCCTGCTGAGTTCTCCTGCAACGTGAATTGCGGCTCTTCTGTCGGTGCCTAACAGAACAAGGTATGAAACCCAAAATCAAAGCAAACAGACCTGTTGAGAAAAGCCAGGGAGAAGAAAAGTGCTCGCGTGGCGACTTAGCTAGCTCTCCGACTCCAAAAAGAAACTTAAACCATCTTCCTTCCACCTGTGAAACTGGCAAAATCCCAGTCCAGGGTTGAAGGTCTGGCCTTTGGGGAATGCCAAGCCCAAGCTTTGCACCCACACAGTGTCTAGAGGAGCCTTGTCTCAAAACATGAGTAAAAGCAACTTCCAGTCATGCCCTCTTCACATGAAATTCACTCAGGCAAATAGTCACCACCCTCCCATGCACCACAGGCAGTGAGTTACAGTGCTGGCAGTAAGCGCCATTTCACATTTTTCTGCGTTCCTCCTGCAACTAGCTCTCTAACAGGCTGCTGTTTTACAATGCTCTCTTTGTGAAGATCGTATCTTTTTCTTTTAGAAGATCACCAGAAAGACTTTTCCACAGTTTGCTGTGGAGACAGAGGACAGAGGGGAAATGGAGAGTTAATGTGAGAATATCACCTGCTGTTTGGATGGGCTTAGTGCACATCAGGATATAAAGTTTAGGCACGAACTTGTGGTGGTTGCTTCCAGCACTCCAGCTCATCCACTTAAGCTTGTAGACATAAGAACATATTTACATGGACGTTCAACACCTGCACGCTTTTCTCTCTGCCTGCCATCTATCCCAAAGCTGTTTTGTTGGCTCTGACAACATAACCTTCCTACTTAGGCATGCAAGGAAGCAAACAGGTTACAAAATTGACTTTCACTGCTGGTTTGGATTCTTCTGCTAATACATACGGTTTTTAATTCCATGCCCTTTAGGTCTATAATAAATATCACCCTTGATAAGTCGGAGCAAGAATTAAGCTAATATTGAAAGAATCTGTCGGACTACTTATTTATTGTTTTAATTTTATGACTGTCTTGATGTAAATCCTATCAGACATTGGCTAGGTCTAAACAGAAATCACTAAATCACCCAATGTACTAATTCAATGGAAAAGCAGAAAAAGTAGTATATTAAGTATGTTACAAATGAAGTTGTTAAATCATTCATTGCTCACTGGTTTTGAAATGTTTTTTGTTGAGTAAGGAATAAAGCAAAAATCCTATCCAATAATGCAATATATATTTTTCAGGAGAATTACTATGTCATATGTTGGACTTAGTACCTTCTGCACAATGGAAGCATTCATTTATTAGCACTTAGATAAAGCTTATCTAACATTTTCCATGCTGCAATGTCTTTGTTAAACACTTTGCTGAAGAAACAGAATTGTATTCGTATTCAGGAAGAATTTACTTTGTGCGAGTATGGAATTTACTTTCATTGTGGACACTCTGCATAAGAATGTGATTTGCAACTTGCAATCGTCTTTATCTCCCTCTAGGTTCACTAAGAGCTGAATGCATGTATCAGCTCACACGATCAGACCTAGAGCTGGACTTGGAAAATTGTTTTCATTTTGTTATGATTTAATGCAGCAAGCCCCCAATATTTTAATTTGTAAAACAAAAATACCACTCACCTAGGGGAAAATTTTCTTTGCAAAGATGAAATTGTGCGAATTCAAGTGGATTTATTGAATTCAATTACAGATGATATTTCTGATTAGCCAGTTCACCATCCTATGAACCCAACAAGGAGCAAAGAGCTAAGGAAGGAAAATAGATAAGGCTGCAGGTTGCATTTTAAATGCTCATCTGCTATAGCTATTGATATTAAGAATGTCCATTTGATGAGGTCAGCATTTATGAAAACTCTGTAGTCATATTTATATGCTAGTCAAAGCTGAACTGCATTGGTAACATTTAATCTCTGAGGGAAGTGTCTTTTCTCTTGAACACTTTCATGACACTGAAAAACACCATGTTAATACATAGAAAGAAGGAACGAAAGAAGGAAGGAAAGAAGGAAAGAAAGAAGGACCCTTCAAAATGCCTGAGCTTTTTTCAGAAGTCTCTTTTCGCTACCTAACACAGAAACAGTGGCCAATCCCTGTTCCAGCCGGACCAAGGGGAACCCCCCAACAGGAGACTCAACTTTCATCTTTAAAGAAGAAAAAAAAGAAAAAGAGGAAAAAGGCACCTAGAAACTTTATCTTTGTACTCAAAAGAGGAAAGCTATACTGTGATCTATTAATACCTCTGTCCTCCTGGAGAGAGGATAAAAAGTTATTGAAGATGTTTTAAAACTTCTCTTTCACTGTTGCACTGGGGATCACGTGCTCCAGCTTCGCTGGCAGTCCCTTCAGGGAAAAAAGGAAAGTTCATCCTATCATGTCCTTGATGGCATGCTGTTCTCAGAAGGAAAGGACAACACAGGATTCCAGTCTAAAAATACAGACCTAGATTTTCTGCTTTCCAGATAATACCAGGACACACGCTTTCAAAAATGGACTTAATCGTGGGAGAACCCTTTCACTGGGAAGCACCCAGCAGCGAAGATACTTTTTAAGACTCCAGGACCGAACATGACAGGGGTTAAGAGGCACAGGTAATCTCTGCTGTACAGAGGCCAGCAATGGCATGAGCAACAGCGTTACTTAGTGCAGCTGTCCCTATCGGCCTCCCTAACCCCACAGCAATGTCAGAGGAGCAGAGGTAACACTGAAGAGGAGACAGCTGCAGCAGTGAGGCTGGGAACTCCCAATTTAAAACACTCTCGAGGTTGCTCTAGTTTATGCTAGCTCCCTTCCTCAGCCTGAACAACCCCAGCTGCTCATGCACCGTGTGCTCGAGACCCCTGACCATCTTGGTGGCCCTTTGTGGGACTTGGTTTGTCAACGTCTGTCTTGTACTGTCAAAAATCAAAGTATTTGGTTGAGCCTGCCTTCCTGTGAAAAGGTATTTTAGGTTGGAAAAAAACCCCAGATTCTGCTTTTCATTTCCATGCAGCAGATGCTTCTGTATTTGAAAACCCTATTTGGCCTTTATGAGGGATTCCATTCTTTCCTGCTGCAGTGGGGTGCCTTTAGGTTCTGACTAAATTCAGAATAACACGTGAGCTGTGGTTGTGTTTCCTTCAATTTGTATCCTTGCGCTGTCCACTATTTTCACATCACATTAATCTTTGGTTCCGTATCACCTTAACTATGCAACAAAATGCCAGCACTGTAATTTGCTACTTCTGTAACTGCTATTCATCCAACAGCTTTTAATTCAGTATAAACATAGCTTCTTCCTGAACAAGCTCAACCTAGCTAGTGTTTCTGGTAATTTTATTGACTACTGCAAAGTTACGCAAAGATAAATCTAGCTCTCTGAGTTAAATTTCAAATAAGAATTATGTGCTGCTTTGATCTGGAGGTAGTCATCTGCAAGTGAGTTACAAATTAGTGTTTTGCTAACCCACAGAAAAAAAAAAACCTCAAATAGCAAGAGGTGAAATATGGGAACTGAGACTTAAACAACTTACAGTAACAGAAGGATTAGGGCTGTACGATGGATCAAGAGCCCTCTGGTCCTTTCAAGCATCCAGTACCAGTGAACTGAGAAAGCAGTCCCATGCCCAATAAAGAACATTTCTCTGATAACAAGCTAATGGAGGAAGATTTTTCTCATCCATTAATGACCAGGCTTATATACCAAAGCAGAAAGATTTCATTCATACGTTAGTCTAATCTTATTACAAACCCACTGGAGCTCTTTTGCTCAAGAGATTCTTGTGCCAGTGATTATTCATGCACTTTTGTCATAAAAGATTTCCTTTTAACTGTTTTGAATGTGGTGCCTTCTAACTGCATTGGATGTTCTTGTTATATCTGCAAATCAGTAAGTACGAGCATGCAGCCAGCCTTCTCTGCACTATTCATTATTTTTACATTCCGCTATCATGTCACCTGTCATCTATTTCCTCCCCAACCTAAGCAGTTCTAATACATTTCATTCATCCTCATGTCTTGTGCATTTTCACATCTTGGACAACTTCTGCTGCCTGGATGTTTTTTTCGTGATGTTTGTCAAGGTGCAAGGACCAGCTATGAACACACCTTCTCATAAGGGGGACAGGCCCACAATTTATATAATAGCATCATAATATTTACAGCCACATGCAACCATGTTTCACTTCATTTCCTTTAATGAGAAGAAGGAACAATCAAATGGATAGGAAATTAAACCAAAGTGCAGGATATATGACTTCATCTTCAGCTGAGAAATAGTTCTCCTTAAGGACTGCCAGTAAGTTGAAAAGACTAATCCCTCCTACATCAGCAGAACTACCTACACATACAAGCACTTACAGTGTTATGTAGCATCCTTCTTTATGTCAAAGTCATAAATTACAGCAATCCTACTCCCAAGGCCATCAACAATTTGTTCCTAAAGTTACTCTGTATATTTAAAATTCATCAACATCTGCAAGAACTACAAATTACTCCTTTCTGATAGGCATTTATTCCTCTTTAGCAATGTTCCCCAATAGATTTTATTGTTGTCATTGCTCTTCTTCCCCGCAATGAGTTTAGCTCATTCTAAAATAAGGCTTAAGGGCTTGTAGGTTTCACAGGAGCTGAATTTCACAAGGGATTATATATTTTCGTTATCGGCACAGTCACTTTATTCGGTCTGAGATACCTTCAAAAATCCTGGCAACTTGCTGCAATTTACAGGCTCATATTGCTCCAACCTCCTTCCTTCTCAAACACTTTTAAGCTTTATTACCCCTCCCAGAGCTACTGTTTGCAGGTATCTTTCTGATAGATGGCACATCTGCACTAGAGACAGCAGAGCAGTGCAGAGGTGTCTGAGCTAGCATTATTAGACCTAGGTTTGAAGCAGAAGCTATCCAGCTGCAACAGCACGGTGCCTGGCGCAGGACAATTTACCCTACCTCTTCGTAGGCAGATCAGCCTCCACTTACCACGGTCTTTGGTGGCTAGGCTATTTCCAGAACAAGGCGACTCATTTAAACCTGGATGAGGCACCCGAGGGACTCTGAAGCTGATTGAGTCGGATCTCGCACGAGCAAATCAGCTGTTCTGAAATAGCCAAGGCACCCTTAATGTCTCCCTGCTTTGATGGCTTACGAAATTTCAGTGGCTTTTTGTATTTTCATCACTCTTACTAACACTGCATGTACGTATTCAGACACTCATTCTTCAAAGCCTCTGTCATGCTCTCCCTGCTGTCAGCAGACATCAGAGGTGAAATGTCAATCTTGTTGAAGTCGATGGCGAACTGCTGCTGACTTCTCTGGGGCCCATATTTCATCCCATAAGGTCAGAAAATTGTTCAGACTCGTGATGGTACCGGTTCTAACAGCTCTCCCCCCAGAGACTAATGGGGGATATGAAGACACGGGTATGAAGCGGGTTTGAAAAGCAAAGCATCCAAGACACCGTCCAGCATCCTCAGAGCCGGTAACCAGCAAGAGAGTCATGGGGAGGGCTGGCGCTCATTAATTCAGAGGCTATGATTTCCATTGGCCCTGCAGAAATTTCACCCAGGAAATTTTTATTGCTATTTGTAGTAGCCAACATAGCTCAGCTTCTTCTGTAAGAGCAAGACAGACAGTACTTTTGAAGACAGCACATGTTGCCTCTTCTTAAGTGCCCTTTTCACGTAAGTTTAAAAAATGGACCAAGCTGGCAGCTTCAGGTCAAACTCTGCAGTTCCTTCAAAATCCAGGAAGACTAAAGCATGCCACACACACAGCTACTGTAATTCCCCAGGCTGGCACTTAGCCCTATCAGTCAAAGCTACTCTCGCAGCATAGAAGTAGATTTCTTTCCCCTCCATTGCTCTCTAATGTTATTGAAATAAAAATAGATGGAACTGTGATTTTTCATATCTGATGTTGAATCCTTGTCTAAGCACTAAACTTTGGCTTCTTTCAGAAGATGTGTCTTCCATAAAAATACACTGTATCTGTGCTGGAGCTTTCTTCATAATTCAAGCACAAGTTAGCAGCTGTTACAGCCCGCTACACACACACTGACCTACTTCACGTCACTTACCACAATGAAATGTTCATTCACACCCTGTATTTGCTTTATGAAATAGCCTCAAATTCTTTTGCCAACAGCAACAATCGTTTTGCACAAGCCAGTCTTTCTTCCACAGTCATACATTTTAGCTTAAGAAAGTACCCACACTTTGAAACCTGTCTCCCCACACAGGGGAGACACTAGGGGACATGAGCAGCTGCAATGCTCAAAAACCTCTCTGATCCTTCTAGCATTACCTGTTCTGCAAGGCATCCAAGTTTCATTATGTACAACATAGAACATGACAGGTTTGTTGGGAAAAAATATATATAATGGGGAATGATTCCGGACTTAGTGAAAATGGGTCCATTTTCAGAAGGCCCTTTAAGAGCTTAGGAACATCAGGTCTGCTTTCAAGGAGCCTGAGGTCCAGAGGCACAGGAACATGCAAGTGCCTACATCCAGCTCACTTCAGAAGCATGAATACCATCGCTGACCTAAGCTGACCGTAAAGTCACTTTGGAAAACTTTACTCAAATCTCAGATGTAATTATTCCTTCACAACATCATTTGCTTCCAAGCAGGTCAAGTACACAATTCAGCAACCTATACCGAAGTTGTTCAAAACCAGTACATCAAATAGAAAAATCATTTAGCTTAGATGCTATTACTAATGCAACAGCTTGATGAATTCTGCAGTGAAAAAAAAAAAAGTTTTGGCAACTTTTTCATAAATTTAAATAACTTTTTGAGAAAATGTGGTGTTTATGATCATATGGGAATAATAAAAATAAATACATAAATAAAGCTTTGGCTTATAAATAAATTAAATTTAAATCAACAAATAATATTTAGGGATCATAAATAAATAAATAAACCCCTAATGTTTAGGTTTCAGTTGAAATTTGCTCTAAGCTGTTTTGGGTTTCCTTTTTTGCACAAGACCCAGGAGATGTGGACCCATGTGAATGGGAACAAGCTTTACATGACTCCCCATGATCCAAAACCACCATGTTTTATTCAGTGTAATAAATACTGGCAATATTAATGTTTTGCCTGGTAGACACATTTACAACACTACAAGGATTTTATGAAATCATATCACTTTTGCCTAACCGCTGATGCTTAACGTTCTGTCTCAAAAATGCATTACCTTGTATTCCTTGAGTTTCCCTCATAGCCAATGATTTTTCCTCTTCATTGTTGCCGGTTCAATCTGTGAATTTAATTTGTACTGGCTACTATACTGACACACTTCATTTTAATTTTACAGGTACGTGTAAAGAGTTATTGGTTGGAGGCAGTTTGTCATATAAGCGTATGAAAGCATTCCGTGAAATGCTACAGGTGTTCAGGAGAGAAACACAGCCAGATACAGTGGCTTTTCCTCTGTATGACCCGAGGGATCACAATTCAGCCAGCATCTACTACAAGGACATTTTGCAAGATCATGTTGAAAGTTGACAGACCGATATTCTGACACAGCACCTCCCATGGTAAGATAAAGCAGCGCCTGTGTATGTTGTAGAAAACCAAACCGCTCTTGCCTTGTACGTGCTTCATTTAGTTTATTAATTTTAACATCTGCTGTCTGTCCGTTCTCCTTTTTCTCAGGGATGCATCAACCTAGTCTGCCTTGGTCTTTGTGAGGCCCAAACCATCACCTTCTCTTAATTAGGTTTCTGCTTCTCATACTGTAGATTTCTTTACACCTCAGTTTCTACTTGAACTGGCTGCTTACAGCTGCACAGTTGATTTCTGCATCAGGAGGCTGCCATGGCAGACACTTGTACAGGTGGTAACATTCTGGCTTGCCAAATAAAATCTCACCCTAAGTTACTTCAAGTGCACCTCTTTGGCTCAACTTCTTGTTCATTTGCTCATTGACAGGAGCATTTTAATTAAGATGCGAGGAGAAAAGAGCAAGGCCAAAGCCGCGTGCATTGAAAACACTAACTGCAGTTTCCAGGCTGGGAAATCTGGCACTTCCAAGGTTTCTGACACCATATGCTGTAAATGCTAAAGAAACAAAGATCGTTAATTATATCGTGTCCCTGGTAGCCAGGCCCTTAATACTCCATGGGTCTGCAATGTTCCAGCCTCATATTTTTCTATCACCTACAGGACTGCGTAAAGTCTAGTCCGTTTCCCTTGTCTTTTTATTACCTAAAGCTAGAGATACCCCATCTTTCCTCCTGTCTACACCTTTTTGCCCATGTGCCCTCCGTCCATTTTGACATTTGCACAATTTATCTCACAATGAAGACCTGCTCTTGAACACCATCTGTAGATGTTATCACAACCCCATTTACCTCCACGGCCTGGACAAGAGAACCAAACTCTCCCTCTGTGGAGTTCCTGATGGAGGGAGGGATCCTCATTCAACTGAACTGCCATCCTAAGACCCATCAAAGACTTCCCCACGTGCAAGCAAACACTCAGTAAAAGCTGCGCAGAATGAATACGTGACGGCGGATGGCGTGATATCAAGTCTTTGTCCACATGGGGTTGGTATACAGAGTCTGAGCCTGGCGTGTTCCCACAGGAACACAGGGAGAACATTCAACTCCCTGAGAATGAATAGCTCAACAAATGAGTTATTAAGAATTTAACTACACAAGTCCCAAGAGAAAACCATTGAAGCCTATTAAAAATGAAATTTAAATTGCTCCTTTATACGGAAAAGACACTAAGTGCCAATGTTGAAGGACCTCCCTGGATTAGGAGAACATGTTTATGGGCCGCTGGGAAGTTTCTATTCCAGGAAGCCTGAGACAGCACTACCGAAAGAAGAATCCACTCCGCCTTCAGGGGAAAGTGCCAGACTTGGAGCAACGCCCCCTGAAGTAATCCACCAATATCAGCCAAGTTCTTCTGGGTTTAAACTGATCTTACTAACATCAAAATCTGCCCCATAATAAGCCACAGCTTAAGCAGCTCAGGAGCCAGATCAACTTCTCTGATTCTGGAAGCAGTGCTTGCTGGCCAAGCCAATCCACTTGGGGTTACTGCTGTGTGTCAGCCTTGGGAGATGCCAGACATTTTGGGGCTGAAAAAGTTGATGATGCCAAGTGCGTGGTGTGCTGTCTGGTCCCTGGCACACTGCTTGGTATGTAGGCATCTGCAGAGGTACACAAAAACCTAGCCCACGCCTTCAAAGACTGCTTTTCTGTAGAAATAGAATGAAAACACCTACACTATACATGGCGCTTCTCTCCAGCTGATGTTTTCTGGGAGAATACATCATTCACATACAAGCACTGCACTTACTTTTCCAACCTCTACTTTTTCTTTCACCTCAAAATAGTTCTGCCTGAAAATGGTCTGATTACAGGAAACGCTGAATTACTTTCTGCCGCTACACTGAAGACCAAGGCAAGTGCTTTCCGTGGAGTGGACTTCGTGCCCTCTGTGTCACTGTCAATGCCTTTCTCTCTTGAACAACCCACCTCTGGGACTCAAGGATCATCTTGGGGTTTGCTTTGCCTTTGGAGTGGCTCAGGCTGTGATGGACTTTGGTATCTTACAACAGCTTCCTGAACAAGACACCTAGGTCCCCTCACAAAGTTCTTTCTCTGTCCATTTTAAGGAATGCAAATGGAAGAGCGCAGTGTCCTGTACTGTATTTTTCAGGAACAATGTGCAGACATTTCCAGCAAGTGCTCTTAATGGAGGCTTCTTTGCCAAGTATTGCCTCCTGCCCTAGTTGTGGTTTTGAGAAAGCACATTTGTTCGCCATGGGGAACAGCAGATCAGAACTTTCAGTCCTGTACACTTAATCACTGTATCCCCTGGTAGATTAACTAGAAGGGCTTCTTTTTTTCCCCATAGGGTCTACACATGTAAACACTTAATACTCAGTAGTCAGGATGGTAAGATACAGTGAAATTCAAATCAAAATCATTGGAAGTGATAGCACTAGACCCAGCAAGTTAAAATCAAAGGCCAAAGAGATTTAAGTGCGGCAGAATCACTTCTAAAAACCACAGGAAGAGCAAGATGGAGCAAGGGACAGAGGGGTTAAAATTGTGAGATGATCAGAATATAGGAAGCAGAAAAAAGTGAAGCTCCCAGCCAGATTCCAGAGCAGACTTTAAAATGGCCTGTGCTGCTGAACAAAAGATAGGCCATTTATTTATTTACCCAACTCATATTGATTTGGAAAACTAGCAAGAGTATTGCAAAATAAAAACAGCATTAGAAAAGCCTACATTTTGATTAGCTTGTGCTGCCATAATTTGCAGAAGGGCATTGACATTATGTGTGATGGAACTCAATAAACAAAATTAATATAACATGGCTACCACTCAACATTTCCATAACGTTTTATGCCTTCACACTGCTTTGCAATATAAACTTAATAAATTAATCTCCATAAGGTAGGCAAATCTGATTAGCCCTGTTTTACAGATGAGTTAACTGAGGCTTGGCAGAAGTGATGTCACCCAAAGTAGCACAGAGTGTTGAGGGGAAAGAGTAGCAATTAGTAGAGCAGTTTGGGGCCACAGAGACCTTGCCATTCCTTCTGGCCAATTATTGTGCAGGACTCCCTCATTCCTACTGCAGTGTAAAATGTACAGATCTGCCCATCTGTCTGTTAGCATTTCCATGTTCCCTCAAAGCATTATTAATAAAGAAACACACACACACACAATCTGACTGAGGGACCTGGTTTCTGCTGAACAAACCCACACCAGACCCTGCAACCCTCTAGCTTAGTCTGCCAAGTTAACCTGGACAGAGGAAGAGGTCTCCTGACCTGCTCCAGCCAGTAGAAATCTAGGCAGTCCCAAAGACACGTCAAAGCGAATAATCCCCAGATGAGAAGAGAAACGGTACCAGCAGCAACCCATCTCCTGCAGGCGCAGAGAAGTGCAAAAGGAGCTGACTTTCACACAACAGGGCTCTTTGCCACACACATCTGGGGCACCCACCTGAAGCAAGCTGGTGATGCACTCACGAGGACAAGATGTCGGGGTGCTGCATCCATGCGGTATGAACCCACAGCTCTGGAGGGCCCAGGACCTCCTCCCCACCTGAGAGCTCCCCTGGACTTTGGGGCAACGCAAAGAGTGGATCTAGGCCTGCTGTGTGTAAGGACACGGAGTTCTTTCACCTCACCACCAGACACAGGGACGCCCAGAGAAGTTACAGAAAGACTAGATTGACATCATTAGCCAAACTTTAAATGGTTGAGTAAAAGCAATTAGGAAAAACCCTTGTGTCAGACATCAGGGTGGACCATGCCCTCCTTCACCGGAGGCACTTGCACGTGTTCCCCTCTCACTGCTTGACTCTCCCACTGAAAAGCGCTTTTGAAACCATGACACCTGCTTTGCCAGCCTTCTACCGAACTGCTGTAGAGCCACTGCTTTCTGGATTCATGAAGGTGTTTCAGTTTTCCCTGAAAGATTTATTTTGCCATTGGCATTTATTTTGACTGAATATCATGTCACATCAGTTCAGTGGAAAGGAGAAGAGAGGATTCGTCTTAGCAATGGCATTTTCTATTATGCTAGAACAGCTGTTAAGGGGAAGCTACATCCAAAGGGAAAAAGGGTGTCTTTCTAACAGGCATTCAAAACACCTAAATTAGTAGTGACGTAGAATGACTTACCCCCATCCAAACACGCATTTCCAGATTTGCACCTTTTTCTACAGGTACTAAAATTCTCTACAAGCCTTCAGGATATAAAAATGTCAACCACTATTACATTAGTCCAAAAATGTGACAGATGTGTCACTCAGGAAGTAGAAGTAAAAAACCTGCAAGGAACAAGGTTTGTGAACAAGCACGACATAGACAAATACAACCTGAGTGCACCTCACAAAACTGGCTTGTCTGCTGGCTGTACAACACAAACCATAGCAGGTGGGTAGTCAAGTAAGCACACAACTATCTGCAGTATCATCATTCAGAAAAGCAAACAAGAAATAACAACATGGTCCTGAATTTTGTTTTTCTGCCCTTTTTCCCCCTCCTAAAATTTACTGCATTCTGTTATACCAACACCTCTTTCAAGGGCTGCATTGGAGGCAGGGAAATTGTATGTTGCACACTAGTGCGGTAAAGGTGACTTCTAAGAGCACAAGAACACTAAAACATTTGTTTTGCCTAGATTTCCCTCTACTCATATCCCAGGTCATCTGGTTTTGTGACATTTTAATGGTAGTCACATAAGATTGGGGCTTTACCTATATCCCCAAGGGAGAAAACGGAAAGAAGTAGATCCAAAATCTTCCTTTGTTTGAAAGACCCCTGCTTTAGGTAGAGCAGGTGATTTACTGGAGAATTGATAGACCTTGTGGACAGAGGAATGGGGTATTTGCATATGCAACAGGGATAAAATACCACTATAAAACCTAAGCTTACTTCCACCCGATCTCCTCTCTCTTTAGATTTGACTGCTGACATTGGTACAAAACAGTATGTATTTGACAAAGACCATGTACTTGGTCATGGAATCTCACTGGAAGGATCCTAAATGAAGAAAAAGGGTACTGGAGAAATGCCAGTAGAATGTTACTATTTGCTGATACACTTCATACGTACACCCAGACAAATATACATTAGCCTAGAGCAGACAACCACCACTGTCACTTTTTGAACACGTTAAAATCTAAAGTAGGAGCTTAGGGGTAGCCTGCAATCATGGTATACAATATGTATTATAAAATTTCCTTCTAGTATCTTCAATATGAAAAAGTCAGAACTGAAAAGTTGTATTACAGATAGAGTGGAATACGGACAGACTGGGCCATTTACTGCACGCTTGAAGCAAAGGTCACTGCAAAAGAGAATTTACTTCATCAGAGCCCAAAGTGAACAAGTATAAACGGCTGGGACTAGCAAAGCAATGGAAAAAAAGAACAGATTGGATCAGCTACCCCCATGGGAAAGAGCTTATCTCAAAACATCTCATTTGCTGGAAGTGCTCTGATCTGGAAAGAAACTGCTCCACTCAGACCTAGGAGACCAGACCACCACTCACACAACAGACTGCTGAGAAGAGCTTACCCATTGACCTTAGGTCAACCATCTCAATAAAGAAGCAAAGGCAGTCTCTGAGTCTAGAGCTGGTATTCAGCTACATAAGTTACTGTCAAACCGGTTTAGGGAGACACTTTGCTTGGCCACTATGATTTTTTAATTTCACAAAGAGATTAGTCCAATTCAGAGGATCAGGAACTGGTCGTTAGGTGTCAGGCCAGTCCAGTTATTCTTTTATCCTTCTGCAAACTTTGGAATCTGCACTCCATTTTTTTCAGAGCATGGTAGAGTTTGGTTCGAGCTAATCTCTAGGACAGCCCTTTTGCTCCTCCATAGTCCCCCATAACATTCAGGGGGCTTGTTTATTTATTTGCTTTGATTTTTCTCTGTCCCTGGAAGCCAACAACAGTTCCCAGATGATCAGCTGAGAGGCATTACTGGCCCTCAAAATGCTGGGAGAAGGACTGGTTTGTTTTTTCTACATGATGAAACACAAAAATAATAAAGGTTTGAAGTTTGCCTGTTAGGATAATCTTTTCTTGAGGAGCTTATGGCATTAAGGACACATGCACTCAAACAGCATTTCAAATGTCTATTCACAACCTACAGCAATTGTTAACATTCTAAAGCAATTTATGACTTAAAGCTATAGCAAGCAAAAATGCCTTGAGTGAACTGAAAACATATCAAAACAGCCTGCTTTTCCCTTCAGCCTAGAAGAAACTTATCCTGTAGCATATTGGTAGATTGGAAAGGTGCCGCCAGATGACTTGAAAACAAACCCAAAACAGTGCTTAGTGCTTTGTTGAATCTTTTGATGCAGACCTTACTTGACGTGAGAAGTGCTTTATGTCTTCAAAGTGGGAGTGCAAACTAAGTAATTAATTCTCACAATGTGGGACAGGTCAATAGTATCACACTGAGATAGACAGGTTAACATTAAAACTTGAAACTACCTCAGTGCCTCAAATGGCATCCTGGGACCTTCTGTCCATGTCTTAAAGGCTTCAAAATCAAATGCTCTCATTTTGCATGTAATAAAATTATTTGATTTTGCATTTTAAAAGCAGCTCTAAAAATCTCTGAGTGGGCTTTGGACTGCTTTCTTCTTTTTGTATATCCATCCTGCTAATCAAAGCTATGGAAGTCATAACATTTGTCTTGCTACTCTGTGTTCAGATTATGTTCTCAACACAACTTGACCCGCACAACTTTTGAAACTTAGCAGTCTTGAACACCAGGCCACCTATTTCTGAAGGCTGAAAATTGCAACTGACAGTTTATTGTAAATGAGAAATTTGCACCAGGCAATTATGGGATAAACATTTTTCCTTTTAACTCACAACAGGTTGGTTTTTTTCACTCCCTTCAGGCAAAGTGTTAAAGCGCTGCTCTGCTCCTACCACCAACTCTGAAGTGACACTGCAGGACTCCAGTGTTGATTCCATCATTTATTAATTTGTCAGTTTGCAAAGAAAGACATTTTGCGAAATGCCAGGCTCCTCCTGGAGCCTCTTCAACATTTGTATTATCTTTTCACATATCTTTCCCAACAATCCTGCCACTAGAGGATGGCACTGCTGACAGTGCACAACAGACTCCAGTTCATCTTCCCATAGCTGTGCCACCTCTGCAGTGCTCGCCACATTCAAATGAAATTCACTGCAACATCAAGTCTGGGCCAATCCACTGGTGAGGGAAGTGCTGCTTTCAGACAGCTCAATACCAACCCAGGCCAGGGGAAAGAGCTGCAGAAGTGGCTGAGCGAGCGCATACTGCACTGGAAGAGAAAGCATAAAATTCTAAAGCAGTAAATTCTGCAGGAAACTAAGACTGACATGGTATCTCCAGATTGACTGCAGGGAAGGGAGAACAAAGCCAAGGACTCGATCCAAGAGAAACTGCTGCAGAAGCTGCTAAAAGAGGGCCCTTGGGGAATTCAGAAAATTTCCTACAGTTCTGCCTGGACCATCTTTCCCTGAACTTGTTGGCTCCTGGCTCTTCACTCTGTGCTTTTTTCACCTCACCTTCACTCTGCCTCAGAGTGCTTTAAGTCATTTTAGTGTTTGTCTTCTTCTCATGTGCTTGGCCTTTAGAAAGCTTTTTCAAGCACACTTTTTTTTTTTTTTTTTTTGCAACAACTGCTATCATAATGGGGCCCTGCTCTCGGTTGCTCTTCAGGCATTATCGTGTTACGTGTAGTCAATCGTCAACATGGGTACTGATAACGTAATTTTTACAAATGCATTTGTAAGTGTTAAAAACACAAAGAATGGCATAAATTAAAAGACAGCGCTAAATGCTAAAGATGGTCTCATGTCAGCCAGGGCGTTGGCCAAGATGCTCCTGGACCGTACCTTCTCTCAGTATTGCTTGTGCAACCATGCATATGCTGAAAGGAAAGGGAGCATCCTGGGATGAGACTCCTTGGAAAGGCAGTGGTGCAGTCACCGTCTGCCTGTCTGCTAGGGAGAACTGCTCATCCAGTTTGGTAGGCCTGTTCATTATGGGGGACAGCATTGCTTGAAAGAGACCTTTTCTTTCATCCTATTTCTTGCTTTCAAATTCACTTTTTTAAGCATTGATCATACTCTAGAAATAGGAAAAGATAGCTCAGTCAGGAGACTGACAGTGGGACTATGATTTTTTTGGCTCATTCAGGTACTGACACAGTATGTCTCCAGCAAGGATGCTGAACCAGCTTAGTTACTCATGGTCCTTCAGCCCAGCAGAATTGCTTCAAAACCGAGCCCTGGAGGTAGCTTCTGAGGAAGGGAAAACTGGCGTTGGCTGTGCTGAGTATGGCATTTTGACTGCCTCCTGAATTGCCTTGCCTGACGGAGGCTGAAGGTCCTTCACATTCCCACGTTACTGGCCCACTGCTGATCTTTAGTGTGTCATGCAACCTTCTTCATAGCTATTACTACCCATCTGTTTTGATGTGGTTCATCAAATCTTTGAGGCTGTGGATTCAGACCTACTGGTGTGCACAGTTTACTTATTCTCTGTTCAGCCCATTTGTCAGCCTAAAAAGACCTCTCTTTAAAAAAAAAAACCAAAAAACCAAAAGAAATGGAAACATTATTATTGATCTTTTGCATTACAAAGCCTAAATTTCCAGCTAAATTGCAGGTGGCCATTTTATTTCAGGAGAAATTTTCCACATGGTACAAAACTGAGCTGAATGGTTCAACGTAGACAGTGATTATTAAAAAAAAGCAACCACATTAATTCCAATTTAGACTTGGCAAACATAAAACAACCAGAAAGATTTATGTGGATCCACATATGTAGACTAATGCACATTATCCTCTTTGGCCTCCATCCTCTCACATGCACTATTTGCTCTGGGATTTACTGAATCTCTGCTTTCCACATCTTGGTGAAAGCAGAGCTATAATTTTTAACCTCTGATACAACGCTTAGTGAAGCTATTCCCAAGGTTACATTCACCATTTTCACACTATAGCCATGCAGTGATTTTCATTAACTGATCAGACAAACATGCTCATTTGCTTAGTCCTTGTCATTTCCACCCATTTAAGTATCTTTTCTTCTTAGGATGTATCACCTTACGAACAGTGCTACCATCTAACCTAATAGATTGATTCAGTTCTATTTTAAGTTCCTGTTACCAGAATACCTTTTTGCCAACTGTCTAGTACCAGTAACCACTAAACAACTCTGATATAACCAGTCTCCTCGCACCACTATCCTCTCTGACACCACCAGTGCACCAAGCGATGTAAAACCTAATGAGAATGGAGCAACAGGTGAGAGAAAAGTAAAGATACTGACAGCTCTCTGTGGGGATGCTCTTACATATAGGTACAACATTACATTGGGAATATTAATGACATATATGTGTTTTTATATATAAATGCTAAAAAATAAAATGGAGTTGAAAAACCACAGGACATCAGAGAATTCATTCTGAATGTGAATAATTTTATGCTCCATAGAAATCTGAAGTTATAAACTCTATACATAGGCTGAAACTGTGACTTTAAAGAATTGCTACAAATTGTGTCTCTGACAGCACACTTGGTTTCCAAATCTGGGTAATGCCACCGTGCAGTTCATTCTTCAACAGATAATGAAAAGAGTGGGTTTTTATCAGCAAAAGCAACATCATCCTACAGTGCTGGAGCTAGGCACATGCTGCTAACTCAAGACAGGGTATTGACAGGCAACTGCTGTGACAGATTTGTTTCCCCAAGCAAATATGACAACAAGGTGATGATATCAAGCACTGTCTGATGCAGCAGAGTACAGAAAAAAAGGGAAGGAAAAAAAAAAAAAACCCAACCCAAGAACAGGTCCAAAGACTTGGGAAGCGTTCACAGGCTCCACTAGCTTTTCTATTTTAGGCATGTCTGTCTGTTTTTTTAATTTGCTTTTATTCCTCAGAAGGCTTTGCTTACAGCTAAGATTGCTTTACTCAGCACTCATTATATTTCATCTTCTTTCATCTGAGGATGAAAAATTCTGCAGCAAATGCATTGAAGGATTTAACTCTAATGCAGCTTCTGCCATTACTGCTTCAAACTCTTCTGAATGCTGGCTTGTAGTTTTTCCTGATGATCCTCTCCACTGTAGATCAGGGGAATTGTCCCTACCACTTCCCAGTTTCTGATGCTGGGGTTCCCCCTTCCACTCAGTCAGGATTCTCCTCCTCATCCTTACCCTACTTAACAAGTCCCAGCCTGAGGGCCCAGAGCTAGAGTGATGCTCCTCTCCCACAGGGAATAAAAACCAGCTCCACTAATTATGCAAAATAAGTCAGAACCAAAAGGCACAGACAAGTACAGGCCTTTTGTGCATGGAACAAGATCATGACCCATGAGATCAACTAATCTGGGCTGCAGAAATGCTTAAACTGGGCCATACAAGCAGACACAGTAATTAGCAATTTGCTCAGTCCAAGAGCTGAGGAGGCAGATGGTACAGTTGAAATCGGAGAATCCCAAGAAGAAGTGGGGCCACAAGTTAACTGTGCCACAGATGGAGAGACATCAGAGCTGGCCCCACGTCAGCAGCTCAGGCCCAGATGGATTTATTCGCTCAGAAACAAGACTGCTGAATGCAACTTCGCTGCTTCCAGGGCCAGGTCGGCCATCTCAGGCAGCACTAAGTGTTAACAAGCCCTTCCAGACCTGAGCTGGCTCTGCTCTGCACAGCAGTCCCCAGCGAGTCTTGGCATCAGCCCCTATCACCCACAGGGTGATCAGAAATTGTCTACTGTTTGAGATGCTTCTGTCTCCAGAGCCACAAGTAACAGAGAGCTGGTTATATACTCAGTTCATGGCATTGCTCCCTCTCCTAAACAGCTCAACCAAGGAGCAGAAATGCTCCTGACCACAGAGGAGGTTACTATCGCTCTTACAACCCTTTCTTCAAGGTTCTTTAAATATTTTTAAAGCACCATTTTAAAATAAAAGTATATACAGCAATATAACTTTGAAAAATGGTCAAAATGTGACTACAAGCACTCCTACTCTGCTCTATGCTTTGAAAGCACCAGAGCGATAAACCTGCTTGTACCATGTCTTCAGCAAACTAGCAGCTGGGAGCAGTGCACATATTGAACAGCAGAGCCCAAACCCTACTGCTCTTAACCCTTTTTGAAGGCATCCTGTAGAATAGGTCCAAGGGTGAAATTAGCCCAGCTGTCTGGGCAGATGAAATGCCATCTGTGCCATGAAACTAAGCCTTTCGTGCCTGGGGCTAATAGCTTGAGTAGTAAGTAATGGTAGTGCAGAGCAGGAGAGCTTCCTGCCTAGAAATTTTGTGCTTACCGTAATGTGGAGCCTGCCTTCCCTCCTTGCACACATGATTTATATTCCACCTTGGAGAAGGGAGGTCTTGTTCCTTCCCGAGAAATAACTACACCTTTCTACACCTTTGATAGACTCACATTAATCACACAGCTTAGGGTTTTCTGACAGTAACACGTGAAAAATAATTACATGCCCGCAGGCCAGGTGAAAATAAAAGGAATTAGTGGGCATTATCTGCCCCCTGGACTGTGTATTTACTTTTCCTGCTCTGCCCAAGCAAAACACTGAATTGCTCAGATTCATGCACATGGAAGAGTGAGACTATAGCTAAATAAATAACTTAGTTTTTCATAATCACAAAAAGGTGCCAATACAGTTTATAGAAGTAGGTAAATGCAGAAAACATAAAAGATAAACATACTTCATACACCAAATATTTATTTGTTCTAATTTGACCATTCCAGGTTTCTTACTGGTTGACTTCCAAGTTCAACTTTATGGTTCAGCCACAAAGATTTCAAGTGCAGAAGCATCAACAGGCCCCATATTGCAAATGCTTGGGTTAATTGAAAACAAAGCTTGCCATCCCCTGGAGAAAATAGATCACTCCTTTCTGTCCCTGCAGACCTAGAGGCTCAGATTAAAGTCTGCCTTCCCTTGCTCAAAATACTAAAATACATGTTACTAAACTAAGAGAAAAACATTTTGAAAATGAAAGTAAATTAAATCTGCCGAGGGACAGATCTATTTTGCACTCTGGCAATTTTCCTGAGGTTTTACTTTTAATGTTTATTGTTTAACTTCATAAAATTGAGTAACTAGCATAACAGCACCTCAAAGGCCTGAGAGAAACAGCCCATTAAAATATGAAGCATCTTGTTAATAAAATACTCTCGTCAGAATGCACCACAATTCCCCGTAAGCTTGTGTAGTTTTAAGGCTAGTAAACTTTTCTAACGATCATCAACAAACCTGAGTTTTCTTCAATGGTCTGTTACATCACTTCTCTCAAAAAAAAGGTCTTGACATCACAATTAAGCAAAAAAGCAAAAGAGAGAACTTCAAATACGGCCAAATTGTTTCATAACCTTCCAGGGGTTTGTAGAGTGAAGACGCAAGAAAATCTCGGCCATAACACCATGGCCTCCCACCTCTCACTGATGCCAGGTTCTGCTATGGCAGCCTGGGAGGCACAGGCAGGAGAGTTTCGTCAAGCACAAGGCAGAATGGGAGAAATGCACAGTTTAAAAGAGAAAACAGGCATCTCCATTTTAGATGATATGGCCAGCTACTGGTGAACCTTTTGAAGAAAAAAGGCACAAAATACACTAAAAAGCATAATATTTTTTTCTCTGCTTGGTTATCTCCAGATCTGACGAGCAGCACCAATGAGATGAGAAAAATTCTTACCTGTACCACGTCTATGATGGACCAAGAAGACCAGGATAGATGCTGTTAGTTTCTTTTAGGTTGGCAGCTTCATCAGTTCACCATCACAGATTAATCCAGCAGACTGAAAACTTTGTCTCCAATGAAAACACACTACCAAACATTTCATTTTTATTGCTGTATAGCAAATGTCTGCTAAAGATGAGGAATTGACCACAATTCCCATTTTCAGGACACTACATCTTCACAGTCATCAGACAGATGGCTTTTTTTCCTCACAGGTTTCCAAGGAACAATATTGCGCAGGGCACCAGCAGAGCACAGAAAAATAAATCACGTGTACTCACTGCAAGTTTAAGATACTAGACCCAGAGAAGGAGAAATCTAGCCTCTTCAGCTGACCAAAGACATAGGGTGAAATATCTCTAACATCAAGGCCCAGAAGCGAAGCATTTCATGAAAAGATTGTCAAGACTAATTAACAGATTCCCTGCATGTCTTTGGTTTGGATGTCAAAACTGACGTTCTTTTTAAAGGTCTTAATTGTCAGAGGTCTCCTGCTCCTCAGCCTTCTGGGGAAAAAAGAAACCACTCTTTTTACTGTCAGCAGTATTTAACAAGTTAAGTTACAAGCTGGTTCCCGAGGTTTAGAAAACATGAGTCCTACTCATTATTGATGTCCCTGTAGAAAGTTATTTCTTTTTCTTCTTTCTGGTTTATTTTATATAGAGATTGCTACAATTGCTTTTATTATTCCTCCTGGAGTCATTTCAGGTTAATTCACTTTACTGGTTACACTTGCTTAAATACAGCTCACATTTGAAGGTCTTCTTTGAACACGGGCTGGACAGAGAAATTCAGGATGAAAAGAGCAAAACTTCAGAAAGTTTTGGATTCAGAATAGGTTGTCTTAGCAACAAGGTAATTGTTTTTCTGAAAATGACAATCTTGATTTGTGGAATCTATAGTTAATTGCAAGAGCAACCTCAGCTAAGCCTCATTTGTTTTATGCATCACTCTCTAATTTTTCTAAAATATGCCATTTCTCCATCTCAAAGTCACTTTTCAGCAAAATGACCTTGACTTTAAATCTGATCTTCAAATTAAGAAAACTTTTATTTAAAGAATTCACATGCAATAGTGTAAATAGCCAGTAAGTCTCCTCACAGAAAACTAGGTAACTTCTCAAGAATAATCTCTAACTCAGTATAGCTTTTCCATAATCCGTTTGGCTAGGACTCTTTTTGTAATCCACAAAGTTGTTTGAGCATTCAGTATAATGTTTTGGGTCCATTTCTGAACAAGTACTAAATGTGAAAATTAATGATACATTTCAGGGACATATCATCTCCCATCTAGAATTCACCCTGAAATTAACCAGGGAGTTTATATTTGAAGTTTGCAAGTGAATGTAAATCAGGTTCAGTGTGAGTATGATATTAAAACGATGATTTAAAGACACTTCAAAGGATAATTGAAAGCTGATTAATCAAAATTTTGTTTCATGTCTTTTTCCTTTGTGCACTGAAAGCCATCACAGCTTCCTGCAGTTGCTGCTACATGAGTGTTTTTCAAGAACATATTTCTCTTAGCTAAATTTTGCCGTTAAAAACAACATAATTACACAAGTAGTATAAAGTAGTATAGGCTGTTGCAAGTTTTCTCTTCCAGACATACTTGCAGTTTACAACCAGCGCAGTTTAAGACAGATTTACCAGTAATATCCTATTCTCTATCCATCTCTGCAGCCCTCTCACCACCATACGCATGCTCCAGTCACTTGAGAGAGAAGTTACTGGATACAGGAACTTTACCCATTTGCCACTGCCTATAACAGCTTTTAAAAAAAGCCTGGCTGCACAGGATCTGTTTTTCTGATTTAATTAACAAAGGAAATAAATCTGTAGGGTTGCATTGGCTTTGAATTCTCTTCTCTTAGAGGGAAGTGTGCTACCCAGTACTTCAGGGATTCTACAACAAAAAGATGCAAGCTTGAGTAGAGTTTTTTTCCCTGCTCTGCTACATTTTCAGAAGTCTGTACTGCTCCAGGTGCCATCCAGAGTCCCGCGCTGTACAGTTAAGTGTGCAAAGGGTAATTTTAGCATGTGTCTTTGATTCACTAACTGAGCACATAACAAGTGGTGTGTTTCAGAGAGGCCACGAGAGCTCCCTGAGCTGCAGGGTTGAGTGTTCACACACAGCTACACCATGTGTAACACCAGTGAACATCATGTCAGTTGTCCAATTTTTACAGATAATGCAGCTGAAGGCTAAAAAGGGAGTCAAGAAATCACCTGGTTTGGTTTGCAATTTACACACACATATGTACACACAAATAGAGTACACAGGCCAACAGTCAATAAAATAAATATATCATATAGCAATGCAAAGGGCAGAGCAGGCCACATCAGTCAAAACATTACCATTTAAAATGTTTCCATCCTCAAAAGGATCTGAAAGAAACAGAATGCAGTAAGACTTTACTAATGGGATAAGTTCCCTCAATACAGAAGGCTTTTCTTTGCTCCAGCTTCTTTCTTTATTAGTGCTGAAGCATCCAAGCACTTGGTCAGCTGTATCACATTTCTGACTGCGTGTGGTTTTTTCCAATGTACATCACCTCCAGCTACCAATAAGCCGCCTGACCAGATGTGCATTGTCAGTCCATCTTTATTCCCTCGTTCCCTGCCCCAATTCTTCTGCAAAGGTTACCTGAGCAGCAGAAAACATTTAAGCACCGTCTGCAGTTCAAAATAATCACTGTCTAGTTCCTGCAATGCCAAGACAGCAGAGTAACATAATACTCATTTGTAAATGAAAATTGCACCCTATATTGCCCTCTTAGCAAAGAATAATGGCAATCTTGGTGCCTTTCCCAGCAGGACTGTATGACAGAAGCAGAGGCAGGAGCAGACCAAAGCACTGAGCACCTAGAAGAGAATTTAGATGGGATGGGGCAGAACCAGCAAACAACTGCTATTGAGGAGAATAATACAAATTGACATGTCACCCATATTTATGCATCTCACTATCTTCTGCAGATCAACAAAACCCACGTAGTTAGAATGCATACACAGTGCTTACTGAATATATAGCATGTGGAATTTACAACTCTGATCCACTTTATAAGATGCCTGTGAAAAAATATTTAAAATTTATTTAAAAAGCAAATGATTATTTCAACAGCAGGATTTTGTATGGAGTCTCGAAAAAAATTTTTTTTTTGACAAACTACTGTATTCCTCCACAGCAAATTACTTTGGCTTTATTTCAGGAGAGGCTATTTCACAAATGCAAAGAATAAATGAATCCCAAAAGCATTACAAAACTTCCGCTGTAAAGATGTAAATGGATTATCCCTCCATTAATATCTCACTAAACAGCAACACTTTAGAAGCAATCATTCTTCTGTTGCTCACAACATAAAAGCCAAATGATATCTTCTCCATAAATCATCTGGCTATTACAAGATTAGTGTAAAAGGGGGTTGGGTCTAAGACCATAAACTCTTTAGATCATCTTGCAAGCAGGTTTACAAATGCTACACTGGTGTTTTCATCTATTCTACGCTGGAAGTAACGTCCGTGTTCATATGACTGTTTTAGAGAAGAGCAGATTTCTGCACTAGATTTTAAGTGCTACCACCAGCTTGTGTCTACTTCATTTTCATATAATAGCAATTGAAAATACAAAATAACTTTTAATATTCTTCTATTACAGCTGTCCTGTAGCACGTCTTTATGGGGGTTTTGGGCCTCCTACTAGAGTGGAACCAAGCTTCAAGGCCAGTAAAGAGAGAATGAAGAATAACAGTGTTTTAATACATATTTGTGACTCTCTGAGGCCAGCACCAAGACAAATTTCATTACAGAAGCATCAGTTCCAGCAAACAAGAGTTGTCTCCTTAAACAATAAAACCCCACAGTGGACAGGCAGATGTTTATTTCTAGGACTAGACCAAACTATGTGCCTCTCCAATGGTTTTTTTTCCCCTCACAGTGAAGTGAAAAGGGCAATCTCTTTCTTTCCTATTTAATTGATGTAGTCTATTCCTGATCACTCGCTTTCCACTTCAGCAGTATTTTTTCACACCTGTGCCCAAGATGAAGACACACATTTTGTGTTTACTTTGAACTGCATTAACCATCTGATTTGTACACACTGTGTCCTCTTCTCGTTTTATTCTGGGTAATGCATTGGACTTCACATCCATGTTGTATTGCTAGGCTCAAAATTCACCTCACTCATAACAAAAGTATTACTTTCCATAAAATTGTGGCTGACACGAGGATGTTTAAACATGCATCACTTCACTTACATTTGTCTATCTACAAACAGCCAGTTAATATGCACAGACACAAGTGTGCAGAAGCCTCTGCCTCCACTGGGAACTGTTGCCTTTCTTTGGTTTTTTGGATTTTCACAATCCTCAGCTCTACCTTCCCATGCAGCAATTAAAAGAGGTAAAGTATTTCAGGATCTAACTACTTGGAGAGAAGCCATAAGGCTTATTAATTACATCAGTATCCAGCTGAGGTCTGTGCGCATTCAGTGCTCCAAAGGCATCAACACGATCACCTCAACTCCAGTACCACAGATATAGGTCCTCTGCTGTAATTACTGCAAAGTGGCTCAGAGTCAGTCTGTTGAGGGATGAGGGACCAATGCTGGCCCTTGGCCACCTGGGTACCCACCCAGTCATGGCCTAACTGTGCCTGGATCCAGTCTCCCAACATATGTTAGAGTGCCATGGATACTGCTCTGACTTGCACGAGCAAGCAGGAATCAGCAGAACCTACGCTAAGCTCTCTCCCCTTATTCATCCTTTTAACACAAGCCACGGGAAGAGGAACGTGTCCCAGACAGGATGACAGAGGCTCTGCACTGTCAGGGAAGTTGCATAGGGGTAATATAATGGAGCAACCTCCTAGGAGCTGACAATGCCATAACATATTTGTTATTTGATTCTGGTATTTCCCCAGCGGCACACTTAAAATACTAAACACTTCAAGATGCCAATCTCTCTTGTTTATAATTTCTTTATAGCCAGAGAAGTATAGTCTTGCCCAATACTAAGCAGTATCTTGCCACATAATATAAAACTGATGATCATATCTATTTACTAGGTCAAGAAAGCTAAGTTACTCCTGCTACAAACGCAGCAGTAAATCAGCCATACGAAGTTATAGGCGTATCTTCATCTGCTTTTATGTATCCATCAAAAAACTGTTTGCAAAGTTCTGAGTACAAAATATTTGCCGATAACGATGCTCAAAAAGAAGAAGAAAGCACATGTTGATTTTAGATCACAGGTTGACTGTGCAGCATAGGGAATTAGAAATTGTCTCTTCCTTTAAAGTATAAACTGAGCAAATTTGATATGCAAGTCATTGACAAAGAACCTTACAATGTCAGTTTTACAGTCACTATCTCCTGACTCACTTTCATTGGACAACAACTGCAATTCTCTTTATACAGTATGATCTTACAGATCAAGTTTGTGTATTTGGAACTCTCTTCTCCTTGGAAACTTACGTTTCAGATCCTTGAAACACTGCAAACTTTTCCTAGATTACACTTCTTACTAATGTTTCTGGGGTATCTGAGCCTATTCTCAAAACCAGGCCCTTCTAGAGATGCGTTCTGATCCGTCAGTGGCCTAGGGTATTCATTCAGTGAGGAAAGTTAAGGCACCAGTGTCAGACCTTCGGTTGCCCCTAATACTTAACTGATCACCACATCTTTGCATTCCAAGGTTCATGTGATGAAGCAACAAAAATTTCCATTTTGAGCACTGATTTTTTAGCAGTGCAGGTTCAAAACAGGTAAGTGCTTTCAAAATTCAACTGCCTCCTTACTGGTAAAGAAAATTGTACCTCCTCATCCCCACAGTGCTCTCAGCCATTACTGGATCTGAACTGGTAATCTCAAAATGAAGGTTTTTCTGCCAGTTGACCAACTGATTGGTGTGGTTCCTTGCAGCGCTGATCAGGTGACGAGGCTGCTCCTCTGACTCCCACTTAATGACAAACTTTGAAAAATATTAAATATAGAGAGACTCCCTAAATTTTAAGAGAATTGCTATTCAAGCATCTCAAAACAATCTGAGCACTATAAAGACAGGCTGACCTGCTGTTTAGAAACCTGGTGTTATATGAGGGTAGTAAGCTGATAAGAAGTAACAGATAGTCTAGTCCAATTCTGTCTGGAAAGAGAGGCCTGGACACGGAAACGCTAATTGGAAATGTTTCAATATACAGTCTCTCCTGAGACTACGACAGACCTGCGCAGTCTGCCTCTGCTTAAACATACCTCAGTACCCTCCCTGAATCTTCAGTTCTAATACTAAGCCACAACCCTTTCCATACTTTAGTATCACACTAGGTACCCTAGTTTCTCTTCTAGAAAAAAGAGATTTCTCTCTTAGACAATACATAACTAAGCCTTTATCAGTTAAAGGTGTACCCAGCTGCATAGCAGGTCAACCATTCTGCAATATTCTACTCTGCACACTGTACACACCGAGTCAACAGTGTGCAAACTACCCTGCATAATTTTTGGGACACTCTTTCCTTCTAACGTGCTTCCTCAAGCCACCAGACTTCTGCAATCTGGACTGCAATTCTGCCATTCTCAATGAGATGTCCATGAAGTCACAGTTGGGGTGACTAGTTTCCTACAGGCTTAGGCTGGTACTCTTACGAAGGATGAGGACAGCAGGAAAGAAGATGCTCTTTCCCAGATCTGCTCTAGCAAAGATGCCCAGCCATTAGCTCAACCTGGCAACTCCACGTGCCAGCAATGGATTATTTCCATTCTGTTGAGGGCTGCTGTAACACAGGCAATTAGAAAATAACATCACGTCCCTTCTTCATTAGCTTCAGTGCACCTTCTAGTGCACGTTACCTTTATTCACCCTAGTCAGGCACTCTGTCTTGTACCACCACACAAGCTCTGTTACACACATTGCCACTTTACTCCTTGCTCTACCCTAGAAGCAACATTGATCCAACACCCAAAATAGGTTGGCCATAGATTGGATCCCAAGGGAACAGCAACCAGGAGCACACTAGACAACTCTAGCAGCTGGCAACATGCACATAAAATTAAACAGCAGACCTGATCTCTACCCCATGCCTCAAAGGAACCATTCCCTTCCCTCTATTCTCTCTAGACACAGAAAAGGTCACCTTAGATGTACGATACGATATAGTTGCAGGTAGTGCCTATTACACAGCAGATGGATACAATTTAATTTTGTATTCTTCTGAATACATGCCCATGTACATCTACATATATCCTCTGTTTGCTTTGTTTTATTTTTCATGGTACAGATTTTAGCATCAGTAGCCTGGATTGCATGTTCGAGACAGAAAATCTAGCTCTTTAGTACAGACCACTTTGGTTTCGTGTAAACAAGTAACATGATTTGGGTGTCATGACAGGCAAACATCTATCTAAGGTGAATGATCAGCATTAACATTTAGACCGTACTTGGCTACCTGCAAGCCCGCCAGTGCTGACTGGAGGAAACCACAGATTTACCAGAATACAGGATATAGTGATGTTGGCGTCCAAAGACTCAATCACCCAGGCCAGCTGGAGTATGTAATTTTTAATAGGATCTTCGGGTTAATAAGAGCTTCCCTTGTTACTGAAGACTGAACGCACAGACTAAATCAGATTAAGTGCCTCTAAAGAATTCAACAGACAATTTAGCGAAATGAGAGTTTCATATTCAGAAGTGAAGTTTCAGCTAGAATATTTCTGTATGTCCTAAAACATTTCCTGTAAAACTATGCACTAAATCACCTAATGCATGGTAATAAAGCTTATAATGTACAGGTCATTCTGGCACACAGGCCTATGCAGGCATCCCAATGTTACTAGCTACGTACCTTTGAGCTGCTTTATTTATAGATTTCTGAAATAAGGCAAACTTAAGAATGTTGGACTGTGTGAAACTACATGTGAAATGCCACCCGTATGCACGATTTTTGTAGAAGTGGATGCAAAAGTGACAACTGTGCATAGACACTTAGATCTGCTTCACCGAAAGCCTGTGAGTACCCCCGAGGACTATCCATGCCGCTAAAGGTACCATGTGCAGAAGTCTGCAGATCAGAGCCACAGTGTCTAGTTGTACTGAGTGAGCCTACTGCTTTCTTCTGCATATAGCAAGTTTTATACTAGCAGAGCTCCACTTCATTCGGGCATCGCTCCTCACCCCCCTGGGACTCCTACTTGGCAGCTGGGAAGGAGGTTCAGCAGCCCCAGGCAAAGGCATCACTGCAGCTCCCCTCAGAGTCCTTCAGACACCAACTGCCAAGTAAGTGCTGCATACATAAATCTCAGCTAGCTCAGGAGTAGGAAAGTCAGTTTAGGTAAGACTGAAACATAACAGCCAATGATATTGCCACATGCGTTGCCTTTTTTTTTTTTTTTTCCCCAAATTCTACGTTATTTAAAATTTTTAATAGGTGATTTGGTAAAGAAAACAGATTGTAATTATCTGATGAGGCATTTCCAAGTCAGAAGCAGATATAAAATGAAAAGTGTATTCTACACTGTTTGTCAAATGAAGGTGCACATAATTCTTCCTAGACTGTCTACTGCAATTTTTATTAAGAAACTCCCAAGACTAATTGGTATAATTTCTAAATGAAAGTTTAAATTTGCCATAATGAAAGAGTTGTGAAGTTTAAAAATAACAAATAAAGGAGTACATTTAACACTTGCTGAAGGAATATATGCCATTAAGCAGCTGCAGAATAATAATCTTTGTTTTTACAAAATTGGTAAGTGTGTGACAGGATGAATCAAATTTTGATTACAACTTTATCAACAAAGATTCTCCCTAAGTCCTGATGAAAATCTTTGTGGTCTAACACCTCAAGGAAAAAAAAAAAAAAAAAAAGGCTGAACTTAGAAACTTCAGTTATTTTTATGGAACACAAGTCAGACAAACAGTGAGCCAAGATTTTAGAAAATGGATTCTGTACTTTCACACTTAGAATTTTAAAACTGGCAAGACTTTCAAAAAACACATGCTAAGTTTGGATGGCCATAGTAAAAGAGCTCTGGAAAAAAAAAAAAATCTGTTGATAAAACTGGCTGGCAAATTATGCCATGTAGGAAATCTCCTATGAAAGCGGAGATTAAACCTTCAGAGTAAAGAAATAACCTTCTTTGAACATGACTTGATTTAGTCTAATGCCTACCATTGTCTACAGAACAAAGGAAAGTGAAATTTTGAGGTCAGAATCTCTCTGATGCCTCACGGATGCACAGCAGGGAGCAGAAGCTTGTTTTAGCGCATACCTGTACCAGTGGAAAGAACAGCAAGGCAAGTGAAATGTGAAGGAGCACCAAGCCTTCCGACATCTGCCTTTCCTTTTTTTTCCTTAACTGTACATGAAATCTGTGACTGAGGAACAGAAAGATGGTTTTAAATCCATAGTACTGTATGATTTTCAAACAAGTTGTCAGGACCGAGTCTTTCTGTCTGAGTAACTATGAGCTGTCTTAGGCCAAGAACTGGGAAATACCTGTCCGAAGAAATACAGGAAACAGACACTGATGCTAGCCGCAGTATCGAAAGAAGTCCTAGAGGCACAAGCCACTGCAGCAGACTGTGAGCTGAACAGACCTTTTTTGGTTTTCCTTGTAACAGGAAACGTGTGGAATAAATCTACTCCTTCATTGGCCATCTTCCCAAAAAAGGGAGGTTTTGCAGGTGAGAAACAGAACTAGCAGTCCCATCCCTGGAAGTCTGCACTACAGACTGTCCCCAGCAGTGCATGTCCTGCAGTAGAATAGTTTCCAAATTTATAATCTGATTTGGACAGAGCTGCAATGGATTAACATTAAAATGATTCAGTGCATCACTGTTCAACTATTAAAGGTATGTAAGTGAGAAGAGAAGAAGGTTTCTTAAAAAAATCAAATGCAGAACCAAAGTTCCATTCGAAGTAATTACAATAATCACAGAATCACACCTGGGAGTCTAATTTGCTCCTGAATTCATAAATAAAATTATTATTTTTTCATTTAGCACTAATCTTTATTAAATACCGCCATTTACAATTAAAAGCACCATTGTAACTGAAGAGAAAAAGAGCTTTAAAGTAAGATCTGGAGATAAAGAGTTATTCAAAGGTTGTGAGGGGGGAAAAGCCATAAGAGAGAACTTCTGATAGCTGAAGAGCCTGATTAAACAAACCCACTGTCACAGTGAGGAAGGGGAAACCAAGAGGAGAAAGGAAAGTGCGAGCTGGTAGTGGAGTAGGGCCACTCTGGGTCAGCAAGATAGTAGGAAAAATGCATAAAGAATTTTGAAGAGAATTTTATTAATCCTTCACAAGTTAGGTGTGTTTGTTAGAAACTGATTAAAATAGGGTGATATGTAATGGACAAGATTATATTTCAATAGTTTTGACAGGTTGCTGCATAGGCAATATATCCATTAATTATTTGAGCATTTTCGATCAAAGATTTTATGCATGAAATAACAGAGTTTACATGGTTCACAGAAACAAAGATATGCCTAGGCAGATGCTGAATACAAAATACAAAAAATGCACCAGAGAAACCTCAGCATTGTGAGTGAGTCACCAATTCACATGCTGTCACTTTAAAGGTGCTTAAAGCCTCCTTCCCCACGCCACGAAAGGATTTCGCGGAGTGATTCTGCAGTAGTTCAGCTTAATTTCTTGCAAGATGAAGTCCTTTGCCAATAAAGTATACCCATATCAGTACTAACTCAATAATCATTCTTCTTAGTAGAGCAGTAAGTATATTTTCATCTTCTGCTAACTACACTGCCTACATAACCAAACCTCCATTCAGTCATGCGGACAGGTGCTAAATAAAGTCGAGAACTTGACAAAAATTGCAATAGCTTCTCCTAGGTTTGAGACTGGAGTTGAGCACGAGGGGTGGGTATGGTCAGAAGCCTGAAAGGAGAGAACTCAAGCAAAATTCAAACCGCAACCCAGAAAGCCTGGGGACTTCTGCTCTAGAGAGCACTATGGTTTCTGCCTCCCTTCCTTGCACAGGAAGACAGATGGACTCACACACACGTACATTCCTTTTATGTAGCGATCTATTGCGTAACCATTTATGGTTCATTCTGAAGTACGTTTTCATCTTATCTCAAGATCATTCATCTTGATAGAAGAAAGAAATTTTTTACACTGAGAACAATCATTTACTGGAATAACTTCCCCAGGGATGTGGTAGAGCCCCCACTGTAGGTTTTCAAGATGCGATTGAACAGGTTGCTGCATAAATTCATCTAGGCTCCCTTTCCCACAAAACATTGGACCAGATGATCTTTCAAGGTCTTTTCCAACCTAGGCTGCTCTATGATTTTTGGCAAAATCGGAAATTTGCAAAATTAGAATGATAAAAGACGTTTTTGCAAAGGTGAAGTGTAATAATTCTGGGCTAAGAAAGATGTATAGTATGATCAACACAACCTGCTACAGGACTTCGAGTTAAAAACATACTATTTCTACCTCTTGTTGAGCTCTCCATTTGAAGCAGTCATTATTCTCATTTAATATACTATGAGGATTAGAATAATGTTGATAGTTATCTCTCTCACAGGATGTTGTGAAGACTGATTTGTACACATACATTATTTCAAAAACACAAGACAGAAGAATAATGTTATGCATTATTAGCACTGGTAGAATAGTAACACAGTTTCTTATTAACTCAGAATTCCACATACAGCTAGTAAATCGCTACTCAAAAGGTCTCCTCTCCTTCCAACGTTCCTCCCAGATTTCTTCCAACTCCCAAGCTGGTTATTGAGCAAGTTGTAATGTCATTTTAAAAGACTAACAGGCTTCCCTTGGGGAAGAAAAATCTGAAGACAAAACACCACAAGCAAGTTCTCCCATTAAAACACTTCTATGCAGAGATACTTAGCAAAGCTGAAACAAAATGACAGTAGAGACAATGGTGTTTCTCACACGTTCTCGACTGTGCTTAAAATGTCCAAGGAATGTAACCCTATATAATAAAAGAAGCCAGCTTTACAAGACTGTCTCCTGATTGAATTAAAAAATACATTGGCCTGCTAATGGAAATCTACAAAATTGCAAAAATTATTTCCCCCCCTCACGTAACATATTTTTCAAGTAGAAAACACAAGAAATCACGTGCCATTAAAACTGTCACTGTGATAGGTAATTACCTGAGCATCATAACCAATAGACTCCTCTGTGTCATCAAGAGAAACAGAAGACAAAATTAAACCGACCATCTAGCCATAATTTAGTGCTTCATGATCAAATTTATTGAGCCCTTTTTCACACTTGATTGATATACTTTGATTTCACAATTAAACAAAATTAAATTATTTGAAATGCTAAGCCATTTTCTCCACTGGAGTAAACTGGCGTTGTCACCCTGTTTATTGTCACCCTGTTCAGGCTGGTAGAGAATTTGTGCTATGGATTTCCTGATCCATCTGCATCCTTCTAGTCCTTGAATAAAACTGCAGCCTTATGGAGAAACAATCAAACACGTGTGCCTTCAGGTCTCATACAACAGTTCAACCCCTCATTTTTAAGCCAGCTGGGCTCCTATTTTAATCACCACCATCTCCTCCAGCTATGGTGAAACCAGAACACAGATGACCCCCATGCCCAAACGAAACAAACTCTTCCAAAACCAGGACTGTCTTCTGGCCAAGTCTTTTATTTACATCCCATTAAACTAATAGGCATTTCGGTTCCCATTCAGTTCTCCCCAGTTTTTAAGGTGCTGCACTGTGCTGGTAATGCTAGTGGTTCAGTTCAGCTTGCTGATCGAGCCAGCAGTGCCACTGCTCCCCTCCACCCGGTGCCACAGGTTTGAAACACCACAGAAGTGTTGTCTTTAGCCACAAAAGTCCCAGATCATGCTCTCTGTAATGACGGACTGATCTGACTGATCAAAAATGTTGACTGCAGAGAAAAATCCTCAGGTAACTGGACACAGAGATCAGCACCAAAGGCACAAAAATATATAGAAATAAAGATAAACTAGGTAGTGATGGAGAACGCAAGGAAGATGGAGGCTGGAGCACAGGCCCTGTGAGGACGGGCTGTGGAGACTTGCTGGAGGGAGACACAGCTTGGGGGACCTAATAGCTACCTTCCAGTACCTACAAGGAGGTTATGGAAAAGAAAGTCAGTCTCTCTACAGCAGTGCATAGCAGGAGGGTGAGTAACAACAGTAAATCAAGATTAACTGAGGTTCAGATAGGATATTTGGAAAGACTTTTTCACCATGAGGACAGTCAAGCCGTGGAGCAGGCTGCCCAGAGACGCTATGTGATCTCCATCCTTGGCGGTTTCCAAGAGCAGACTGGATAAAACCTCGAGTGACACAGTCTGAAGTCAGTGTCCACTGTGCTTTTAGCAGAAGGTTGGACAACAGAACCAAAATCAGGAATGTTTTCCCTCAGGGCATGGGAATGTCTGGAAAACGAGCCAGGCAGGGGCACAAATATGTGCCTCCTGCAGCAACGTACCTTCTGTAAACAGGGATTTTATCTAGGTTTGAAGGAGTACGAAGAGAGGAACCTTGCATAATCAGTTTGAATTGTTTAAACAACTTTAAAGGCAATACTAGGCAATACAATTCTAAGCACTAAGAAATAATATTGAATTCTTTAGAATTTTATTAGGTACAAAAATAATCAAGTTATAGAAATGTATCAATGTTCAAAGATAATCACTTTAAAGAGCCCACAGTTTAATAAAAAATGTAATACAAAAGTTTACTATACAATTTAAAGTCATTATGTATAAGTCTGTTTTTTTGCTGTGTAAGTTCTACCTAAAAAAATTATTTTGTCTAGACAATTTTATAGGAACTGTACAGAAAAATCTCCTTCAGCCATGTTTCTTTCCAGAACCATGACTGGCTAACTTGCACTCACACAACAGTGCCCGTTTCAAAAACGGACCCACCAAATTTTCCAGGCATCAGAGACGGCTCTTTGGTTTTCTGTGCAATAGTGCTACACTGGAAGTTATTAATAAGCATCATCACACACAGACTGCGGCTAAGGTGGTGACATAAACAGCTTGCTTTCAGATTGAAAGCATCAAGCAGTGGAATGCTCATCTGTGAAGTGGTGGTTAAAACAGTAAGAGGATACTGCCCAAAGTGAAGCACAAAGTCAAGCCAAGCCATAGACTAAGGGGCTTCCTTAGTTTGGGTTGATTCTAGTGGGGTGGAGCGGTTGCAGCTCTTTGGATCCTCTATAAGAAAAGTTACCAGAAAACCAGCAGCTTTTGAGAAACCATAGTGAATATGGAGCTGAGAGACCACACGGACAACAGTCGGGGGAACACAGTTCCCACTGGGAAGACAGGTCCAGAAAACACAAGCAAAGAAACTGCCTCTGTCTCTTTGTCCCTACGGCATTGAAACTGAACTCTGCAGACCACTGCAGGAAGAAAGGTCTGGCACAGATCCCGGGGCATCTTTCTAGGATAAACGACTCAGCAAGGTCCCCTAAGTCCCCCTCTTTCAGTCCAAAAAGAGGCAATACAAAAAAATGACCCAATTCTAAAATGTTTATCTTACCAATTATAAGAAGTTTATCTCAAATTCTGAAAGCTGTAGGCTTACTCAATGCTTGAAGAAGCCAGTAAACTTTTTCCTGGAGTCCATTTTTGTCCAGTGCCAGTACCGATATCCTCAGCTCCTCAGGAATGTTGGGATATGAATCATTAATAATTTAAAGGAGAAGGAGGAATTTTGTCAGATAAAGCGGGGGAAAAACCCCACCGATTCACTCATTTTATTATGTTCAAGAAATGCACAAGTCCATTTGCATGTTTAGAAGAAAACTGCACTGGAAAGTGATCCTTTAAAAAAATATGGATTTCCAGTTATGTTTAAAATACAATCTACGGCATTTCATCTTTTTTCATAGGTGCTACTGCATCACAGAATAACAGGAGTGCAACGGGGAGTTAAGTGTCGGGGAGGAAAAGGGGACAGTGTAGGGACAACTACTCACTGTTACAACAGCTATTGATCTTGAGAACACAGGCATGACAGCTGCATACAGTGGTTTTGAGGTGATGTAGTTCATCCATCATTTACTCCTCAATCTGATCTCCAAACATACTGCCATTACCCAATTCCCATCAAGCTGTGCTAAATGACTCTTTCCGCAGAAGCTTACAGGGCACGACCTGCTCCTCCTCTGCCGGCACCACAGATGCGTCTCTGTCTGCCTGTAGCCCTGACAGCTTTCTACAGCCATCCTTAGCATCCTTTCAAACCAAATTCTTTCTGCCTCCTTTGGAATTGCAGGACAGGCAGACAACAGGGAAGTGGGAAGATGCTAATTGCAAATTAAGTTGTGCTGCAGGTCTTCCCTGCCTCACTTTTATCTCATCAGTACCTTCTCACCCCTTGCTTTTCTGGCTGCACTAGACTGTGTCTTGATTGAATTCAAAAAAATGCCTGGAACTATTACTGGTGTGACAGACAAACAGCAACCATGTTCTTGGCTTGAAAAAGCAATTTTAAGTTTCTGTGTCCTAGGCATTTCTCAATTAAAGGAGCACAAAGTGGATTTAAACACTCTCTTTACAGCACCAGATTATAATGCAATCAGGTTTCAGAAGATCTGTTTTTTAAAAATCAAACAACTGATAGCAAATATGGAGATACAGGGAAAAAAGGGCAATACCCTGCAGCAAAAATGCCCAGGTTTCAAAGCCCTGAAAAAAAAAAAAATCTCAAGTTACTAAATTACACCATACAAGAACACATGAACAGCTCTTTTGGAGCAGACCAGAGGTCTACATAGCCCTGTCTGGTCTGCAACAAAAATATCCCCCCACCACACAAGCCCAGACACACAGTTAAACAGTCTCGAAAAGTGGATGCCTTAAGTTAAAAAACAAGTCAATGTGAGTGTGTATCAGCACAAGCCTCTAATACTCTCCTGAGCTCCAATCCATTTTCAACACAAAGCATTTCTGAGATGCATGCTGCTTCTATGTATTTTTCATGTCTCAGTACATTCCTCGGCATTAACTCATCCAGTCTCCCCACACGAACTTTTGCCATTTATGTCATCCTCCTGCAAAGAGTTCCTGCCTGCTGTGAAGCTGGTTCCTAGTAGTTTCGTTTGAAGCCTGCTGCCTTCTGTTCTAGAAGCCATGAAACCACCCCTCTCTACCCATCGTCTCCGACACACCCATGATTTTCTAGATCTCCGTCATATTCATCCACCACATCATCTCTACCAGAAGTGTTTTTCTCAATCATTTCCTTGCTCTGATGATTCCTGTCAATTTTCTCTGAACTTTCTACATATCCTTGTTGAAATGGAAATCCTAGACTGTGCGCAGCTTTCAGCCTGCATACAAAAGGGAGCATGAAAGCCCACAGCTTCATCTCCCTTCCCACGGGCCATCCAAGGACTGGTAAGGCAGCAGTAGCATGGTTGAGCCACAGCTTCCTATTCTTGCCACTGGGTATCAACTTTCCAAAGATGAGAGCGGAAACAACACAAGGCTTACGGCACATTCATGTCAAGAGCAGCACGGAGTAAACAATTCCTTTTACAGGTCTCAAGGGGACCCAGCGGGGATTTGGGACTGTCCTCCAGCCCTGCCTCTGCAGTGCTAACCTGCCCCAAGGCACCAGAAGTGCCATGCATGCTCTGCAAATGCATCTCTGTTCCAGGGACAGGGCTGTAGGCACGCATCTCTCTCTCCCTCACTATGCATCCAGATCTGTCTATAGATCAGAAATCATGTTTATTTATTTCAAATGAGAATTCCAATTATAGCACCAAATTATTCCGAGGGGGTAACAACAAAGATGCTGCTTTTGGTCCAAAATGGATTTATTTCAAAGCGATTTCCAACATGCTGCTAAGCAGCAGAAGTTGTAGGATTGTACAACACAAGGCGGGCTGCCAACACTGAGCTCTGCTGCAGCTGAGCAGGCACAAGTTCAACATAAACAAAAATAACTGAAAACGAAAACTGGGGGGAGAGGGAGGGAAGGGGGCTAGACAGACAAACAGGCAAATGCCAATGCTGAGAAAGAAAAGCCTAAAAACCACAAAAACATTCTCAGCAAGGAGGGAGTATACCCCCTATTTAAAACACAGTGCAAAGAAGCATCCCAAAATGGGCTCGTCCCAGCACTGCTAGGAATTGTGAGAGCCGGTAGACAATTTTAGATTCAGCTGCTGCTCAGATGAGCTACTCTACAGGCTTAGAAATTGCCCACACATTTTTCAGAAGGTAGGAGCAAAACCATCACTGTGGCTGAAACCAAGGCCCTCCAGAAAGCAGGAGCAGAATTAATAGCGTATTTCTAATCATTATTAAAAGAACAGCATTTAGCTCAAAGAGCTAATTGCTTAAAAGTTATGAGAAACTATTTAGTCATCTCTGCAACTTTGACTCTGGCCTCTCAGGTGTCTGTGCCACTCACTGGGAAAGGCTGCGGAACTGTAATTGCAGAGAGACTTTGGAATGACAAACTCGTGTGATCCACACCTATAAAGTGGCAAACTACAGTTGAACAGGCTGGGCTGTGCAGACAATTCACTTGGTTTATTTACTTTGAAAACATCTGCTCTGTTGAAACTGTAGTCAAGGCTAACAAAACAAGCATTCACTAGAGACTGCTCCGTGGTGGGTTCTGTAGCCACAGCCCAAGGAGCAGCACTGGAGGATCAGCTGCTGGAAACGATGGAGAGATGGAGTCTTTAGGCTAACACTGGGACCAAGGGCTGATCTAGGGAGGTTACAAAGTACCAAGCTCTCTTTAATGCTCCCAGGCCAGTAGAATAACTGCTTTGGTAACTATAGGGCAGTTTTTACTGGGCTGTTATCATTAGTTGCTATTTTGTAGTATTAAAGCATTGCACCTCAGCAGAAGTTCAATGGAATTTCAGGGAAAAGGCACCTAAAAAGGCACTACTGCAACTGAGGAGCCACGCTCAGCCCAGTGAGCGCTGGAATCAAAGGTCTTCGGTTGCCTTGAGGAGCTGTCAGGAATTTCTCTTAAAAAGGCAAATATATTCTATTACAGCTTTGCTACCAGTTCCATGTATGATTTAGAAAGTGCTTCTCAGCCTGTTGCCCACAGACCACTGAAATGACCAGAGGAAAAAAAAAAAATTTTGCTTACTTCTACACACACAGAAACAAAGTGTGGGGGAAAAAAAAAACCACTCAGTTGAGCATTCAAAGTCTAGTCCAAATATTTGTTGACTATAAATGAAAAAACACTTGAGGCAACACTACCCAAGATGAATGGTGGCTTTATCTTTTCTACCCATCTCCTGATCCCAACATCTAGTCTATCCTTTGACTAAAAGTACACAAGAAAGATTGGTAAGAAAGATAGGGTAAATAACCAGATTACAAAATTTACTGCTGAAAAAATAGGTAGAAATAAAATCCAGCAACGTAACAGAGAGTTCATTGCAGGAAAACCCATCACACCATCCCCCAAAAGATCAAGAAATTTGCTCAGCACAAACATGGTAAGTAAAAGCTAGAATCCTCCCAAAGGAACAAGAAAACCAAAACACTTAAAATATGCTAGCATAAAAGTCAATGTCATGTGCTCACCTTGTATACAGGCTTACTCTGATCTCCACATCTGAAAAATATACGGAGGTAATAAAGGGTCCTAGAGTCAGGCAGCAAAAGTTATTAGTCAAAGACAGACAACCGAACGAGGAACGACTGACAACATCAGGGCAGTTTATCTGAAAGATAACAACAGGACTGATAAAAAACAAAATACAGTGAAAGTTAATTAGGAAGTATTTTTTACTTGCCCTCCTAATACAAAGTCAAACAGAACTAAATCACATTTCAAATTGATGCTTTGTTTTAAAAACAATGGATGGATAACCTGTGGAACTCTGCCACAAAACACTAGCGATGCCAAGAATCAAGAGGATTAAACTGCAATTGGATACGTACACGAATAATCCCTGCAGGTCCACTATAAGCAATCACTAACAGACGGAGATTAGGGAGACATTCTGTAATGGAGATATACTTTCCTAACAGTTTAGGGAAGAATTTCATACACCACCCTCTGTAGCATCCTAGACTTGCTACTGCTGGCTACATGACACCCAACTAGAGGGACGCTCCTCGGATTACTCTAGCGCTCCCTGGGTTTCCAGGGCTGTTCTCCTACCAGAACTGTTCAGTAGCAGCAGGTACTAGGTGCGTGCCAGATTTTACATCTGAAAGGATGTGCGTATCCTTTAAGGCATCTTTGGGCTGTTATTAAGCAGCCTTGATTAGAAAAGTCAAATTTCTGCAGTTAAGGTAAACTTCTTGTAATCTCACTTACAGCCCTTCCTAAAGCTTAAGCAAACAAGGCCTCACTCTTTAGTCTTCTGAGAGTTTACTTTCCATTCTATCATTGCATCTTTTAATTTCATGTAAAAGTTATTAATCTTGTTATTTTTTTTGAGACCCAGGAACAGACTGTAGATAAGAACAAAACCAAGAACAGGACACCTCGATCACATCTTTGTGACACCACATGCGCAAACTCACAGAGCCTCTTCCAGAGCAAGTATCTTCCTTTTTAAGAAGGCTCTCCTAAAGGTACTAAGATTCTTTGTAAAGAGGGTATCCTTCAGTAACGGAAATGCTGATAGCCCTGTCAGCACCCCTAAATGCCTGTCAATGGCAAACAATAAATCAAACAACATGATGAAGGAACCTGTTTCCTAGCCAGACAAACCAGGCATGATTGCAATAAACTGAAAGTTCAGCTTGGCAAAGTCAAAGTCAGCAATGGCTAGTTACCTCCTCCCTTCCTTCCTAGCTGCAGGCTTGCAAGTGTTGACATTGTCATATCTAGGAAAAAAAACCACATCCTTAGTTACAGCCTTAGTTGCTCTTTCATGTTCTATACCTGGTTGGTCTCTTGCTACAATATGAGAAAATCTGATAATGAATCTGTATTTTTATTTGTCCTTAATAAAGTTGGGGATGCTTGGTTTTTCAGTCAGAAGTCACCAGTTTTCACAATGCATAAAAATGTGGCTAAGCAGAGTGCAAGTGTACTGCTACAACATTTAGGTGCCTTCTGTAGCTCAAAAATACCAGAAAACTGGAAGGACTTCTGAACGCAACGGTAGTGCAAATCTCATTATTAACTACCACTTTACCCTACTGAGCAAATATCAGCATGTCCCTCCTGAATAACAAGAGTATTTCTAGCATCAGTCATCGTATTTCTTAATGGAGAACTGAATTCGCTGGCAATAAAGTCCAGGTTCCCGGAAGAGAAATGACTCTGTGTTCTCTGTTGACAGATTGAGTTTTAATGAGCAAAGGAAACAACACGGGGCCTGATCCTAATCCCATTTAAGTCAACGGGCTTTGGATGGAGCTCTGAGGTCCTGATTTTGTACCTGTCACACTCCCGGCGCCACTGAGACCAGCAGGGAGTTTCAGTGTCACTCGGAGAAGAACGGTTCTTTGACAACTAATACTACCACTTCTTCCAACATGGAAATTCCCCCATTATAAGCAGGGGAAAAAAAAAAAAAAATCAATTGCTGAGAATTTCAGATTGCATTTTCAAAAAAAAAAAAAAAAAAAAAGAACTTTTTGGGATGACACTTAGTAGGCTCATTTTGTGCCAACCCTGATTGTGAAGAAAGTGCAGTTAAGTGCTCCAAATGCATTATAATCTTTTCCACTATCACTTACAGGTGCCTTGCTGACAGCATTTTTTATTTTCAAGTCTACTTATTTTAGTAATCGTGTTTTTGAGAACCGGAATGATCTGTTCATGTGGAACTGGTGGAATGTGTTGGGACAAAGTAACACACTGGAATAGTAACTTACCATGGATGACAGGTTACACAGGACTTTTTAATTTACAATCTATACTATACAGGTTAAAAGACACAGCTTTTTCCCTCCTGTTTGGTATTTTTCTTTCTACTGTTGTGATTTGCAAGCCATTACTTCAGTGTATGCCTGACCTACTCATCAAGTAAGCTCTTTAATGACCTTAATAAATTACATGTAAACTTTGAGTTAAGGACACAGTTCATAGGATCATAGAATACCAGGCTGGAAGGGACCCCAAGGATCACCTGGTCCAGCCTTTCTTGGCAAAACTCTTCAATTAAAACTAATAGTCATGATTGCAGCATCTCTCTATGGTGCTGCTGCACTCTGTTGGCAGTACACTATGCAAACACAGCTGGGGTCAACAAACAAGTGCTCTTCAGAACTGTTGCACAGCATTTCCTCCATTTGATACTCTGCCCAGTCACAGATTTTAGCTCTTGTCCATCGAACTTGCAACAGCTTTGGCTACTCGGTTATCACAGAATATGTGCATATATATTCTTTTCCTGTAGATGCTTCTTTTTATTCATAATTACAATGAAAATGACAAGCAAACAGGAGATATTCTCCGTAACAGGATTAACAAATAAGTCCAATTAGTTTGAATTTACAAGTCAAAGCAGATTTATTTTATATATAGGACTCCTGCCAAAAATAATCAATAAATAAAAGAATAAGAGGGTCGGAGACTAACACATGTTAATTTCAAACTGCTACAATCTCCAGCCCCAGAAACCTTCAGTACTGTCACACTGAAATCCATAGCAGAATTCCTGATTTAAGGAGTAAGATTTATCCCCTCTGAGCTAGAGCACATTCTGTTGTGTAGCACTCCGCCCAACAAGACTGCTCACCTGCTGCAAGTTGCTCCACTGAAGAGAGGAACGAGGCACAGAACAGGGAATACCTGGGGAGGCAGCAGCTCTGCAGGGACAGAGGTGGCACCTGAACACATTTGGAAGTCTAATTACACAGCAAAAATAATGTGCTTGAATTGTGGTTGCTGTTATTTCTCATATGCACATTATTTAAACTCTCAGCCCAGATTTTCAAAAGATATAGGTGTTCGGTGAATTCTTTTTTGGTCTCATTTTCAGAAGTGCTAAACATCAACTTCTGAGAATTATGGCCCTTTAAAGCTTCTTAATTCAGTTATACAGAAAAGTCATCAGTCATGTTTGAAGATATTGGTCTTTTTCAGTTACAATGCTTTTTCCCTGTGTCTTTTTTTTTCACCTTTGCTTTCCTTCAGCTTTCATTCCTGTCTTGCCCAATGCTCCAAGCAGAAGTCAATAGTGCCAGAAATACTGCTTTTAAGGCAAGAAATTTCACCCTGTGAACACACTGCCATACTCAAAAACAAAACTGCAACTTGAAAGGCAGTGGAGAACCATTCTGAATCCCTGAATTATCCTGAGGCTTCAGCTAGCTTGCATTAGTGGATAGGATCATTTGGTTTTTTGGACCTTTAAAAAATTAATACCGTTAGTAACAAGAGAACCTCTTTCCTTTAACTTCTTTCACATATGGACATTGTTGCTTCAGCTAGAAATCAGCCATATTACATCCTGCTTTCTGTGTGCTGCTACAAGGATTGCAGATGAGGAAAACCACGGAAAGAGAATAGATGTTGAAACTGAATGTAGAAAAAAAAAAAGAGTGGAAGAAAGAAAAGAGGGGGAAAGAGGGGGAAGAAATACTAATTACACAGAAGATAACTTTAAAGCAGGTACTGAATCCATATTATATATCGATTTTCCATTCTGTATTTGCCTAGGTTGATAGTTCTCCCTCTAGGATACAGAAATGTTCTTTTCTCCAGAGATAATATGTTGTGTATGATGGAATTGACCTCATGTGATAGATGGAAGATTAAAGAGGAAATAAGTATGGGGTCCAAGCAGATTTCAAATCCAGTAGATTCACAACATATATAAAACTAGCACAATTATACACTAGTGAAGGACATTAATTTACTTGTACCAAACCAGCTTAGAAACTTATCCCTAAAATATTCTCTGCTGAGCTGAAAGCGGATTTACTTCAAAGTCAACACAAGGAACTGGGTTAGTAATCAGGAGAGTAGAAGACCTTGAATTTGTAATGTTAAACATCTACCACTTTAGAATTGCATAAACACACATTCAACTTGGTGGCCCATAATGGCTATTATCATGATCTATTAGGTTAATATTCAATTTCACAACTGGCATATAACTGTAATTCCTATTTAGAAAATGGACTGTAAAAGCCCAAAAGGACCCACTGAGCAAACTGCTGTATAAAAAGGGAAGTTTGAGATCACACAGCTATTCTATATATTTAAACATACAGGAAATACATATTGCTATACTAAGGTATAAGAAGACACCATTTAATCTAGTATCCTGCTGATAGAATTGTCTAGTAACGGATGTTTCAGGGCTGTATAAAATACAACAGTGATTTTATAAATACTGCAGGTCCATAATTCATACTGGGATTTCATCATGACCCCAGGCAAATGTCACTTACGTTCTGAAGCACAAGAATTGACAGTCTTTGCAATTTTTGTGTAACCACAGAAGTTTATTTGGATGAAAGATATCCAGTCCCGCAGACTTATTACACGCCATGCTGCACATTTTAGTTAGCTTTTTGAATGTTTCCTCTTGGACTAATACAATGGAGAAGGATGGTCCTGCTGATTTCTTCCATCACCTTCAATTTTTTAAACACCTCTCATGTATTCTCTTCCCTTTTTTCAAATGAAATTACATTACGCTCAATGACCTTTTTTCTCCTCACATCAGAGTATCATCTTCCTCCAAAAGATGCATATTGAAATACTCACATATCTTCACCTCTTAAAACACTTTGAACAGGAGGATTGGCATTATGATCAAAAATAGCTAAAAACACACAAAAAATGTGAAGGTCAAATTTTCATAGTGTCCCATTAAATTGCGGGCATTTTGGTTTTCTGGATACTCTATGAACAACAGCAAGGTCATGGTTTTGAAAGGTTTAGTAGGTTCCCACAGTACTCGGTGATTTCAGTGGGAGTTGCTAACACTCAGCAGCTCTGAAAATAAGGACTCATTTCATAAAGCCAGACCCAGGAATATCTGCATTAGCAGACACTAAGAAAAATGTCTGCCTAAGTGACACAACCCACAGTTAAACACCTGGCTTTCCATAACTGAGCCTAGCCATTTACTTCAAGAAAAACTTGAATCCGCTGTACCATCCTAGTGATTTTCACTTGTTCAGTACACATCTCATCTACCCAACACAACTGAAGGCAACGTTCTGACTAAACTGTTAAATTTCCATTGTGGCTTGTCAGACTTGTCACTTAATACTTCGGCCTCCTCTGTTTTATTGGTCCACAGGATGAGGGTGACAATATCTCAGCTAAGAACTATGAGACCTTCATATATAAAGGTAATAAAAAAAAACCCACAAGAACTACAGTAAATCAGTCTTCATCTATCTCCTTTCTGGTGTTCATTCACAAAGTATGAACACAAACCATTCAAATGTTAACAAGTATGAACAGTCATTCATTTTCTTACTATCCATCTGTCCCACACATGTACTAACAGGTATGAAAATACTAAACATAAATCTTTTCTTCATTCTCAGAATAATTTTTAAAATGCACCCTTCCCTTGCATTTTTGTGTGATGCCTGATAAATAATAGATCAGTTGCATGGTGTTAGTGTTAATATTAATGTTACCAGACAGCGTTTGAGAGAAGCAGGACAGAAACTTGAATTCCAGAGGAATTTGGAATGGCAGCAGTCACCATCCAGATGTATGTTTTGCAGCTCAGGCCCATCTCTGTAGTATACAGCTCTTATGGGGTGCACAGTCCCATTAATTTCTACTCAATTTACCCAGAGATGAGGATGCTTAGCACTTGACAGAACTTTGCAACAATTTTCTTAAACGGATTATTTAAAGTTAACTGGTAGGTTAAAACAAAATATCCATCAAGCACAAAACAAACAATGAGAAGACGCTGTGATCAGTTTCAGGAATGCTGACATTTGTTTGTTCTGAAATTAAAGAAAACCTTGTTTCCTCAGCCTAAATGTTGACATTTTCCAGCATAGAGATAAACAACCTTTGAGCTGCTTAATGCTTTGACTCAGTTTCAAGAAATCCTTGCAGCTATAGGGTTTTCTCCCCTATAAAAATGTGTTCTGGATCCATAAAATATAAAGAGCAGAATTAATTATTTAGTGCTAAATCCATCTCTCTTCCGTGCAGTAACACTAGGAAGCGAAGAGGGCCATATAAAGACTTTTTCCTCTCATCTCCCATCTTAGCAGCTTTACAGGATGTATGTTTGGCTGAACCTAGCCTAAAAATTAGCGGCCTGGCCACCATATTACCAGCCTCAACACAGTTCTGTGAAGGCCTTGTCAAGAGATGAGTGCAAACGTGTGCAGGAACCGCACCCATGCAATTCTCAACACACAGAGGATAGCAATGTCCTTCCTTCATCATCCTAAGAAATGCTTGGTGTGTCTTTCTCAGTACTGTGGCCGCTTTCTGTGGCTAGAAAGATTCTTGTAAGAGAGAAACAAACGGTACCATCTCTACCTTCTCAGGCAGATCTCCATTCAAGAATTCAAGAGAATTTGAGAGAAACTCAGGATCAGCTACAGACGTGTTGCTTCTTCACACTGCTAGGACACTACAGAAAACAAACACACCATACTTTCATGCTAAAGTTCATTTAAAAGCTGATTAAGGAGGAGTGGGACAAAAGTTATACAAAGGATGTGTCTATCTTTTTTTAAAGAAAAAATAGTTTCAGGCACAGATCTGAGACCTAGCCAAAACATTTCCCTCCCTCACCCATATTCTCTTGCAGAGATTCCCAGCCTGCAGCACAGGCATCCATCACTGCTGGCCTAGACAGGACCGGTCCACCTTGACTTCCTAGCCTGTTGGGTTAGGATGGCCAGCTCCGGTGTTGTTATTGTGGGAGAATGGGTAGGGCAGGGGTAGAGACGAAGAGAAGAGGGGAGGGGTATTGCATCCCACCTTCAGGCAGAGAGCAGAGCAGAGTGATGAGCGTCCCAGGCAGTGGCAGGCAGAGACAGAGCAATGGCATAGGCAGAGAAAACCCTTTCAATATGAAGTAGAGAGGGAGGGACAAAGCACCGGGTGAAAAGAAGGACTCTTCACCTCTTACATGTAGTGAATTCTTCCCCCATTCTAGCTGCTGAGTAGAGCACTTTCAAAAGGCACTGCAAGATTAAACTGATTTCAAGCTCTTCAGAGAACACCGTATTTGCCATCTAATGAACATGATTAGAAAAGCTTTCACTCTGATGTATTCACAGCCATTGCAATGCTTCTCAAACTGTAATATGCTCACATTTACATACTATGAAAAACAGCTTTGCACAGAAGTAGTCTCAACCTCTGGTCTACAAGGACAGTGATTCACTAGGATTTCTCTGAACTCAGAAGCACTCACAAGCCTACTGCTATCCTCCCGTGCATCCTGTGGCAGCTGACTCCTTTAGCCATTTTTCACCGGCCCACTGCTTGTCAATAAATCACTGTGCTAATTCCTATGATGCCTCCTGTGAAGTGCTTTGGGAATTGTGGCAAAGATTTCTGGGCTGCATCTGAGAACTGGTGGTGAATGGCTGACTCCAGGTTGACATGATGAAGAAAGGTTAAGCTCTTCAGCCGAGCAGCCTCTTAGAAAGATTCATTGTGACTCCAGCTATCCCTTTTCTATACAGCAAGGCTATCCTCTGCATCTGCCTGAATACATAAGGGAGTTGACATTTGTCTTCTGTGTGGCTCGCGTACTTAAGTTTTCCTCTCTTCTCATTACCCGTGAAGGGTGATTACATTTCCTATGGAATATCACTGGTGATACATCACACTTCAGGGCTGTGTTTCCCGCCGCCCCCCCCCTTCAATGGGAACCTGTGGTTACTTCACCTTTTTCCTTTCTCGAATACCAATCCTCCCACAAGCTTGTGCGTTAGCCACCAGCCTCCCACCAAAGAAGAATAATGGGACTCCTACTGAAGCTCATCAATAGTAAATTATTTTCAGTTAGTGAAGACGATTTTCTCAGTGAAGTCTCTGAAGAGCCAGGGACAGAACAGCAGAACACTGTCTGCCCCACAATTGATTTGAATACAGTGGTTTGAAGGAAACCTCAGCCTTCAATAGCAAACCATTAAGAACAGCTATTTGTATGGTGCCTGTCTGAACACTGAGGATAGGAGGGAAGGTAGAGTCTGTCTTTCCTGATCAGTTGATTATTTTTTTCTTTTTTTCCCCACCAGACGGTCTTCGAGTAGACACTGGCATCAGAGCTCTGAACTGGCAGTGACAAGCTGTATAAAAAGCTGCAAGTCACAGAACTTACACTTTATTGTATAAAGCAAGGATTTTTTTTTTAAAACATTTTTTTCTTTTTTGTAAAACAAAGTCAAGGCATTTACTAGTATTTTTCAAGTCCATCCTTCTAGCAGATGAAGCAAGAGATGCCCAGCATAAGCAGATGCTGAACAGTTCAAGGGCACACTGTTTCTAAAGGATAGACTTGCCTGTCCCTCCTCTCATAGTTCTTTATGATACTCTTAGATTTGGGCAGGGAACTGCTATTTGGGGGACTTCCAAAGGAACCCAAGGGAATTAGGTATCTGAATCCACACTGGAATTCAAAAGCTCTAGGTCAAGCATTTAAAAACCTTTGAAGAGGATGCTTAACAAAAATAGGCAGACAGATTCTAAGTCTAAACGTGTATACATAATAAATATAGCACTGAAAAGGTCTACTTCCATATCAAACAATACTTTCTGGCTTGTGCTATAAAAGCGCATGTTCATTTTTTCTGTCTCCGACTTCACCCAGTAGGTTCTATAAAGAAGCAGGAACAGAGCTGGTTGAAATTCAGAACTTCTAAAATGTCTGAAAAAGTCTTTTTTTGAACAAAAATACGTGCATATTTACTCAATTAATTCTCTATATTCATTTCAATCTGGAATGTTTTTGCTGGGGAGGGAAAGGAGGAATGAAAAGCTTTTCAGTTCAATTTCCTCAAAAATAAAAACCAGCAGATGTCCGTGAATGCCCCTGCTACTATGCTGGATATGCGGGAAAGCTAAACTCTGACAGCCTCAGTCCTGGTGGGGGACAGCAGGGCATCAAGATTGCTAGAAAGTGGGAAGCGCAAGACACCCTGGAGCCATGTAGCAATCAGCATGGCAGGGTCACCTTGTAGTTACAGACACGGAGCCCAAGTCCAGGCTCCTTTAAACCTCTAGGCAGCCGGTATGAAAACCTCATCATCTCAGCCCTCAGGTGGCAGATTGTCCAGGCTCTGGTTGGAGATCACCAAAACCCATACATCTTCATAAAGCATCTCTCTCTGGGCAGCACAGTCTTTAAACGAGTTTGGTCAGAAAGTCCCTGACCACCTCTAAGCAGGAGCTGCTATGAGAACGGAGCTGCCATTTCTACACAGCTGCTTTTCAAAGGAGAAAAAGCAGGGAAGAAGCAGCCGAAGAATAGTTGGGGCCACTCTGACTGTGAATCAAGCAAACACTACTGGCTGTCAGGTTGGTCTGGGGCACAGGGGAATGCCTGACACGCAAACACCAGGAGTGAAATGGACTCACAAGTATGCAAGATCCATTACACGTTATGTTTTCTAAGCTGAAGCCCATAAAGCAAAAGAAGGAACAGAAAAGGTTCTCATTCATGACAGAAAACAGGTGGCACTAATCCTGGGTGGGACAGGAGAGGGAAAAGAGAAGAGGGACCGGGGGTACTGCTGTAGTGCTTTTAACTAGCCACTATATAGTCACGCTCTACTGCGACAGCTGAAGAAAGGCTCAGAAGTCAACCAGTATCCACTGACAGAGCCTCCTATAAACAGTTAATATATTGCAAAAATATTAGTCTTAGACTCAGTTGAGAGAAAAAAAAATCCAGAGCTGGACAACACAGTTTATTAATAAGAAACCAATCCTCTGCTAGCTACTGTCAAAAGCAGCTTCTGGGTTGTTTTTTCTACAGAGAAGCTGCTGCTGGGACTTTGCCAGTTCAGCAGTTAAAGGTAATCTCAAAGAATCCCTCAGCAAATTGTAAAGTGCTCAGGCTGAAGAACAACAAGGTGTTCAGGGACTGAACTGATTGTTTTAATTTGCGTAATACTAGCAGCAAGCAGCGCTTCAGAATTATTCTGCTTAATTCACCTGCTCCAGAAGCAAGACAAAACCAAGCCAGCTTCAATAAATAACCCCATCTAAAAGTATTTGACTTGATCTCCATCTAGATAAGGAAAAGTGCAACAAATCTGGCAATAAAAAGGAAAACGATGTTATTACATTGTTTTTTCTATACAATAACAAGGAGCTAGGGGTTTGCACTGACACAACACAGCAGTCAATAGGATCCGACTCTTTCACTGTCAGATCTGTTCCTTTTACTACTTGGCAAAGAATAGACACAGGTCATCTGAGTATTCCCCAAGTCTCTAAAGATGGTGCCACAGTGCACCTACCTTCCTCCTTCACAGCAGCCAATACATTTCCTCTCCCTTCACTTAACAGACTGTTACAAATGGGCAGATCTCACCCCAGAAGCGTACAAGTAATTCACTCAAATGCAAGAATAAAGCCTTTCTTACCTATTCCCCACTTACATTTTTAACAGCCATCAAAACGCAGCAAATCAATTTCTTCCCCTTTACTGTCTCCGTGCTGCCTTTTCAGGGTATTTTCAGTGTTCTGATTAAAAATTTACCTCTTGAGTACCACTGAGGACACAGGGCATTTCTTGATTACAGCTTTGTATACTTTTTTCAGCCTAACTACCTATTTTCCTCACAAAGGAAGATGTGGAGTCATATCCTTCCTTCCTTCCCTTCTCTTTCTAACAAAAAAGAAATTTTAGTATCAAACTTTAAAAAAATCAGGTCCCAGACCAGTAGGAAAACAATCTCTCTGCAAAACGCAGAAGATACCTTTTCAGAATAAGGATGTGAGGCCATCCCACCTGACAGGATGATGCAAGGTACCTACGAGAAGAGACACAGCATGATAAGCTGAAAAACACATTGCAGGGCTCGCCCAAAGCAAAGATAAGCAGCCTCAGCATTTCCAGGTTGTCTTTGTGGTGCCGCATTGTAGGGGACAGGTATTCACCCCCGGACTCTCTGTCCTCTTCGTCAGGGACAACTCAGGTCAAAAACGTATTCTGCCACTTCTACCACATATTCTACCATCTGTGATTAGCCAGTATTTCCTCTACTACTTTGGACAGGTATGCTTTCATTACCATCCCTGGAATTCCATGTGTATGCGGTTGCAATACTTACCTGAATGTCTCAGAAATGCAAGACGTTGTTCTTACTGGGATTCTCTGCACGGCAGCAGTTTTGATTTGCTTATTTGTAGTGGGCAGAGACCTTTTTACCTTTTGACTGCTCTTCAGCCAGCCTTTCTTTATCCCTGTGAAACCTGTTTGCTTTCTGAAACTGGGGAAGTCTTGACCACTGCAAAGGAGATTGCTTTCTGATTTAATTTCTGAAGGTCATTCATATCGATTAGATAGCTTAGACAAGTTGAGTAGTAGAAGGCCTGAACTTAAAGACACGCAGGGTACAACAGCCATTGCAAAAAGTAAGGAAAACACCCCTGACTTTCTTTTCTCCCTTCAGTATCAATATAGTCCAAAATATTCTCTTTGTTTTTGCAAATGTTTGTTCACTAAAATGTTCCAAAGGGAAAAATGTCAGCTACAAATCCTCACTCATCATGTATTTGCACAGCAATGCTTAAAGGTCCTTAAAGCTCTCCAAGGATTTGAAACAAATAATTCAGTCAGGTAGCAGAAACAGTGCCACTGCCTTCCGGTGGCTGGTCACACAGCTCATGCGGCATACGACAACTCAAGGCAAGTCACAGTGAACTGATTTTACAGACCATGTACAGAAAAATACGTTCCACAAACCGAATGTATGAAAATCTAAACGTTTGCAGCTAATGCATCAAGCAAAGAGAGCTTAAATCCACAAGATGGACTGTGGAAAACATTTTGCTCACTGCAAAGGGACATTTCTTCTCTATTCTGCTTGCCTTACAGATACCCCACTCCTGTTCTTGCCATAACCACCACAGTTTCACTCAGTTTCCTTGGCCTTTCAGCAAAGCCATGACTTTTTCTTTGTATCTGCTGACTTATTCTTTACATGCCTGAATAATGGGTGTGTTACAGCCACGTTTTGCATTATTCTTCTTGGATGAAGTTACACCCTGACTGTGTTATCAGGACAAGCCTGATACAACATTTAGATTCCAAGAATATCCTAAAAATCATGTGACAGCGGGTCTTACTTTCCCATCCACGTTTGGTTGTACAGGTCTGTGATGGCCCTTTAAGCTACGGGCAATGGGAAGGTATCAACAGCCGACAGGATTATCCTCTGACCTGTTCAGTCTCATGTACTACTCGCTCCCTCCCCCAGACGCATGTTCTGAACGCAAGAGCCATATCTCACACAGGGGATGCTCCTCTCTTGTTCAAGGATCTCCTATTCCCAGATTTCCCAGTCTAACTGCAAATTCAACCCCCCTGAGCAGCTGCCTAGGGTCCCAAGTGCTGTTTGGCAGCTGATATCCACAGGTCACCTCCTCTCACGCAATACCTTGTGCAGACACACATCTGTAATGCCAAGAGGCGCGTGGGGACTGCAGACACCTGAAAAGTCCATGTTCTCCTCTTAGTTTGACACTTTTGACTCAAAAGGAGCATTTGGGGCAGGTGAACCTGTTTGGAATCCCTGGGATAAAAGCCAAGGGAGGAAGTTCTTGTGGATCAGAGGACTCTTGCTGAGCATCCCTACAGTTATCCTGGTTTCCAGAATCACTTTATGCAAAAACTATCTACCTCGACGTAGTTGCTAAAACTCAGTTCTCTGCTTAGAACAGAGCACATGGATTTCTTTGCTCTGTGAGGTCTAACTGTTGCACCGGTGAACAGGAATTTACAGAAATGACAAAATTCAAGAGAGGTAAATACAGAAATGTCTACATGTCCTAACTACTGCTAGTACATTATTTTCTAATAGGGAATGCTTCTTTTCCCACCTCAAAGTAACATGTGACTGCAGTATGAAATACCTTTCTGCTTCAAACATTTTACAATTGATCTAGCCCCACTAGGCTGGCATCCATTACAATTAGTTTCAGCTGTAAGGAAAAGAAAGTAAAATTTTTGCAGACTAAGCTGAACCAAAAAGTTTATTTTCTAGAAAGCCTTCTTCACACATCGCACATTACTCAGTTTACCTCAATGCTGTGTCTTGTTTAGTTAAGTTTACCTACGATGCATTTAGGCTGGAACAGTTCTTAATTACCCTAGCACAGTGACTTGGCATTCTCTTAAATTTGTGCTTTTCAGCAATGAGACTTCTTCCTGCTCTATCTTTTAATTGCCTGTGCTTTCCTGGAAGACGTCTCAACGTTACCATCTTACAAAGCGGATAATCAAGATTTACTTTTTTTTCCAGACATCTCTTCCTTGTTAAACAATTACTTGTCTCAATGTTTTTTTCCCCCCTTTCCTTTTCCCTGTAGAGGAATACATTTTCACTGCTAATACACACTGCAATTGCAATGCACTGGAGCACGATTATCAGTCCGAAGCCCAGTGGAACCTTGAAAGGTTTCTGAACCACAGAAAAGTCTGTAAGGTAACTACACAGTATCACACAGACAGCATCTATAAAGGATTTTAATTAAAAGACCTCTTTCTGTGTTCTTAATTAGTTTTATTTGCATAGCATTTTCTGTTTTCTGATCTTTATAGTCTTATAACTAAGAAAGGTAGTTTAAGAAGGAAAATAAGACTGCCAAATATCCTAATCTGTTATGAAACTGGTATTTTTAAAGATGAAAAAGTCCAAATTTTAAATTCTAGAAGTGATTAATTACAATCATGAACTTCTTAAGCTGCTTGTAAGTAACTAACATTCAATACAGCATCACTGCAGGCTTCCCTATCCTATACACTTCTCTTACATCCTCCACACCAGAATCACTACAAATTCAAGACAATGATTACAAGCATCTAGATCTGTAACATACAGATCCATAGCAACACTGAGGATCTCTTATGTTAATTTCCGTGCCCAGAGGCTTTTCTGCAACACTGAATTAAAAAAGCCACTGTATCGTTCCTGCAGCAAGACAATTATCTTGGAATTAAGACTAAGCAGAACACTCTTTTCAAACAGTCAGTCTTCCAAAGGCTTCAGAGAACAGAAAAAATGACTTACATGGCTTACATCATCAGTCTGCAAAAGTTACGTATCTGCACACATCCTGTTCTAAGAAGAAAGGGCAAAGTAACCATTATGTTATAGTCTTTATCTACCTCATTAAAAAAAGAATTCCAGATAATCTCCTTGGAATTACTGATTTTTAATGGGGCATTTTAAAAGATTTCTTTTATTGTTGTTGCAGTTGAACAAACTAAGAGGACTGCAACATCACCTACCAACAATCCATTAGTGTCACCAGCCAAATTCTTCAGACATGAAGGTGAGAAGTGTCAAAACATATTTGGATGTCTGCTGAGCGAGGGTTTAATGGCTTTAGAGGACAATACTAGGAAAGTCCTAAATCTGTGTGACAATTCTCAGCGAGCAGCCATCCTTCCCATCTATTTGCAGAAGTCACAGAGGGAACCAGAGGTGTATTCCTTGAGGAGGAAGGAACGATCTTGTACTGAACAACTGTCACCCCTGGTATATGTTTCAGGATGTGTCAAAGCATATCAAAGGAGGAAACACATATAGTAGAAATCCCGAGTAGTGAACCCTGTCCCTACCTCACCACTCTACCAGTATGGAAGATAATATTCTCAGTAAAGAGAAGCATGACCCGTGAGCTGAGCTGTGACCAATACAGTGCTGCTGGTGAGGCCCTCCTAATGCACATGGATTCCTCCAGTGAACTGCAAGAGTAATCACAGAATAACACTGCCTCTGTTTGAGGGAGCAGGGAACAAGATTTCTCCAAACCTTCAGCCTTGGAAGAGCTGCTTATACTACGCACAGGATTTTCCCCCAAGAGAAGATGTAACAACAAAGATGATCGCATGTTTGGTATTACCAGGAAGAATGTAGAGAAAAAGTGGCAATGAACACAGAGGTGTTATACATATAATAAACATTCAGCATGAATGAATGGAAAGGACCAGTTCCAAAAATGGGTCCAACATCCCAATTTTTACAAAAAATGTTGATTGTATGGTATCAGAATCATCATGATAGAAGACAATTATATATATTTTCAGCAGGATCCGTGTGAGCAGCCTTCAATGTCTATGCACTTGTGCTAACTGATACTACGGTGCAGTCCAAGTGACAATAAGAAGTTATCCATACTCACAACAAACTTGCTTTCGAGTTTCTCTGTAAGATAGTGTCTTGTTTTTCTTTACAATGAATAGTACTCATTTTCTTATCCTAGCCTATATTCCTCTGCTGGACACATCGTTTTAGGTATAGGGTTAAGATCCTTTTGCATGAATTGCATGTGAGGACCACTCAAGAATTAATGACTCAAAGCTTTCAGTTGCCCACACAAATTCCAATGGCATTTCTGTTTCTTCACACAGCAGAAACAGTCTCTCATAACACCACACCAAAAAGGTAAAAAGGAAAAAAAAAAAATCAAATAAATATTAATCCACTGAACCACAATGAAAACTAGGCCATAGAATAATCTATCCATCTGGCCTGCAACACACATCAAATTCAAAAGAACAATAGGGTCAAATACCTGGATGTAGAAAAGAAACAAACAAACAAACAAACAAACATCTATAGGTGTTGGAGCACAACACGAAGCATTTTCCTATCATCTTCAAAACGCATTGCAGTTAGGTTTACTACCTGCCTTTCTACAGCACCAAAAAAAAAAATCTCAAAGAAGAGAAATTATTTTAAAACTCAGTTTTAGAAAGTTGGGTAGCCAGCAGCATATTTACTTTTTGATTTGGAAACAGCAGATTGAAAAATGGTGCATATGTAACAGCTGATACTTGTCAGTTTTTGAGACAACTGATAGTATCAGTCGGACAAGTAACCTGTGCACCCAATGATTGTGTCAGTGCTGCTATATCCATAAGAAGGTATTCTGAAGCCTGAGAGATTGTTCAACAGTGTAAATAAGTGCCAGAAAGAAAGGAATAAAGTCCATTTTTTTTCTCCTTGTTGAACACCAACAATAGTATTCTGCAACAAATCATTATTAGCCCTGACATTTATAGTAAAGGTCTACTAGTGAATCAGGACTAGAAAAAGAAAGGAAGAGAACAAGGAGGCAAATACCAGTCACTCAGCAAAGAGCAGGACTAGAATATCAGACGCCTTGTGGATGAGAGTGTCACACACTGGCAGATGTATTGAGGAAGGCAGTTATTCACTGCTGCTGTGATTAACTGAGCACAACATAGAATCATAGAATCATTAAGGTTGGAAAGGACCTCTGAGATCATTGGGCCCAACTGTTAACTTAACTGCCAGGTCCACCTCTAAACCATGTCCCTAAGCACTGCAACCACATGTTTTTTTGAATACTTCCAGGGACTGTGACTGTACCACTTCCCTGGGCAGTCTGTTCCAATGCGGTCTGAATACCAGAAGCTCAGTAACTAGTACAAAACTGAAATATAAGATAATGTTTTTAAGTAAAAATATTTATTCTTGAAAGTGTTGTAAAAATGTTTCGGAGCTAAAAAATGAAATGTGCAAACACTGTAACAGTCAAGAATTTCTTGGTATACAGAACTAAAATATTTCTATTCTGATCACAGGAAGAACGTTTTAAAAATTTACTTACTTTGGATGGGTAAATTCATCCACTAGGACAACCTTTTCTATCAGGTCTCCACCAATGGTTCGAGCCAAATCATAGAAATCATTCTTAGAGTATGTCTCAGAAGGCAGCCAAAAGGAGATGTCATTGATCAAAGGTGGATATCTGCTGAGTGGCTAAAAAAAATAAAAAACCATACCTTTGTAAGTGGCTGGACTTGGTAGGTATACCTGCAACTGTTTTGAACTTGTGTAACACACAGCGCACACATTTTAGCAGCTTTCTGAAATGCGTTTTGAAGTGCAAACTGACCTCGTAAACAACTGAGATGCAAGATTTTATTCTAGAAAATGTCTTTTAAAGATCCCCTCATAACCACTTTGATTCATTCATTCAGAAGAAAAAACTTGTTTTGTTTGCTGAAATCAGCATTTATGAGCCTGAATACACTTTTGGATCAGAGCTGTTTAAAAGGAAGAGATCATTTTAACATGATTATTCAAAGGGCAGAATTGCACTTTTTAAAAGCATTTTTCAGATGTTTTACAGATTCAGAAATTCTTATCACATTCATGTACAAAATTTATATGTATTTTATAACATTCTTATGTAACACGATACGTTTATTATTTGTACTGTCCAATTTCTAAGAAAGTCTTATCAATAGGCGCTTTCTTATTAAAAGGTTACAATAAGAAACAGATTTTGGCTTAAAAAGAGGGATCAGGTCACTTCCCAGGGGTTTTTACAGACATCCAAATATCTACAACAACAAAAAAAGTATCGCTGTTAGCGTAATTATTAATTCCACAAGTACCGCAACAGACTCTTAAACATAAAGGGGCATCTTTGCTGCAGACAGAAAGAGCTCATCTTATGGTCAGAGCAGTGTAACTTGTTATTTACTAAAACAGGAAGAGAAAGAGAAACAAAACAAGACAATTATTAATTTTTCAGTTTTGATGAAATTTCCCTGCAGTCAATGGGTTTCAGATCTCTCCTTTGCTGAGATGTTTCCCCCTTTGAAGAAAAGAAAATGGTAATGCTCTTCTTTCATGCCCTCTAGGTCATGCAATATCTTACTTCTGCTTTCCATTAATGCACTGCAGTTGAAATAAGTACTTTTGCACAAGGTTGTTGGGGTCAGCAGGAGAAAACATCTTATTTTGCTTATATGTATATATGACAGCTGACTTGGTCTATATTATCTCACTCAAAAACGTATTCCATGCCTGGGAATGTTTTATGATGGAGCAGTGAAATCCTAAGTGAATACCTGCTAAAGCAATAAACCTGTTAAAAAGTCAAATTTACAGCATGCTGATTTACTCAAATCCTGTTCTGTACAGTGTGAACCAGTCAATAAATATCTGATAAGGAATACAGTGCAAGTTAAATTAATAACCCCCCCCAGTGAATAAAACTGTGAATCACAAATGATTATCCAACTTGTTAAAGGAATAAACTTGTCCAATGAATTCATATCCTGCACACCAAATTAAAAAAACTTGCACAATAAATCCATCACACAAGAGCTTTTCATAAAACACTAATGAATGAAATGTAAACGTCTCCTCTGCTATACAAAAGTCACAGCTGCAAATGCTGGAGATACTCCTCAGTCACTAATTCAGTGTTAGTGTAAATAAAGACATAATCCTACCACTCTATTTACCACTGCTATATTTCAGCAACCTACTGAACACACTTCAAAGCTTGCGGGGAGTAAGTCAAAACTCACTGAACTCCCAGCTTCAGGGCATTTAATTATTCAACCAGAAGATGTGGCTCACAAACCTAAGCATGACCACTCCATTTGGGCAGGTGCCTACTTTCATTCCCACAGGTACAAGGACACTAAAGAAAAATAATTACGTGTTCAAGTAACTCAGTAATATCCTAAACCCCAAAAGGAGCAGAGTACCCACAATTCATAGTGAGTGAGTATTTGCTATCAATTTCAAAAGAAGCAGGATTATGTCAGGCACATGAAAACAGCACTCTTTTTCCCCACTTAAAATGAGATGTACACAAGGACCCAATGCAGTCAGATCTTGCAAATGTACCTGGAACAGTCTGACTTACATTATCAGTGTCATCAAATTCCATGTGAGCAAAGTTACTCAAAGATGTAATAAACTGTAGGGTCTGGCCCTTCTGGATTATCAAGTCTATAGGAAAACTGCTTCTTTGATTCAATCGATGGTATTACTAGCCTAGATAGAGAATTGTTGTAATTTTGCGTGTGTATGCTTGTGTGCGTTACAAAGACTGGAAGGACAAATGCTTAATACGGTAAGTGTGACTTTTTTATTATTAGGTACTAACCTTTTCTCAGATCCTTTAATGCAGAAAAATCTTTTATGGTAAAAGGCAAGGCAATAATCCTGTATTATACGGTCCCTTCACCACCTGGCTGCAGTCAATATCATTGCAGTAAGTATTATATCAACACTAAAGTTAGTATAAGGATAAAATTCCTAGTTCTCAAACATATTGATCTGTTTGTTGTAGAGCTACATGAGCTACATAATTGTTTATTAGCTACACCTAAAACATGAAGAGGACAGGACAAGAATCTCCAACTGGCAGGTCAAAATGAAGTTACTAAGTTTGTATTCAGGCACCCCAGCAAATACATACTGTGGCCCAACAGATGCCATTGCCATCACTGTCCTCCTTTCTAAACTCTCCTGCCCTTTAACAACAGAGCAATCTAAAGTCCATTGACTTTGATCCCTTTCCAGGTTCAAGGCAAATGGCAGCCCCAAAGGCTGTTTCCTCATGAATTTACAGACATTTTAGAGGCTCCCCTTGAGAGCAATGTGTTCTTCCCACTACATTTTTGGCTATGCTGTCACCTCCAGCCACCACTCCCAGCTACGTCCTCTTCGCCACTTAGGTCTGCTCAGCACAATGCTCGGAGAAGCTAACAGGACGCTGGCTGGCTCTGCTGCCTGCGCGTTGGCCGACTCCTAGCATGCTGCCCAAGCCTGGAAGCCCTGCCATCCCTCCCTCCACTGCCTGACCACCCCCATTAGGTTTCTGGGGAACTGAAAAGAGGTTTAGGATGAGGTAGAACTGATCCCACCTGCAGAGCACTGCTGCAAGGAGCTGGCCATGCCTGGCAGACAGCACTGCTGATGCACAGACAACTCTGCACCACTTCTTTGGTCCCATCAGAGCTTTGTCACCACAGCGCTACTTTAAATGTTCTATTTACTTTCCATTTCAAACACTGCTGTGCACTATCTTTGACATTTTTCAACAGCCTTGGAAAACAAGAGTGCTTTCCCAGTAATTACACTATTTATACGACTCCACTGAGCCCACGTTGTAGGGAATATTGCAAATAATGACAGTGCATTTTCAATCACCCAAGGTGAAAGCATTTAGGAGTACTGAATTACTACAATTTTTTTTTAATAATAAAATGGAAGCTTATGATGATCCACACTCAATGATACATGTTTACTAGTCATTAGTCACACTTCCTTCTCTGGTTAATAAATAAGCCAAATGCTTACTAAAACTGTAAGCTTTTCCCTCTCAGGGTGCTAATTTTAGTGTAGAAATGAGTAGTAGCTGGACACCAGTGCTGCACCCTGCTCTGCCAGCCTGCCTCACCCGTTCCTAGATGTACCTGAGGTGTGCATCACTGAAAACTCAGGGCTGTGACTCTTCCACATGGGTTTGTGGTAGTTTAGGGCATTCCTCATCCCCAGCCCTCTGCTCTACCGTTCTGTCCGAGATTACTGCCCCTGCCGCAGCTGATAAAACAAACGCGTGCCTGTTCCTCCACCACTGCAGTTCACAGTCCGCTCTAGCCACCTGAAAATTGCCTCTCTCGGTGGTTTACGCTAATATACGCTGGATGAAGTATGGCAGCAGCTTGAGGCATTGGGGGACAGCTGTCTTAAGCGGCAACAGGATCCACCAGGACTCATCTGTCAGCATAAAACAGCAAATACTTGGGCTCTGCGTACGTTGCCACACCAGGGCACTACTCTGGACACCTTGGCAGCTGGAATCATGTAGTCACCGTACGAGTAGTCTCTCTTTGTCCACACACAACAAAGGATCATCCGCTACTGTGGATCCAGATACCTCACAGCTGCACAGGAAAGAAAATACAATACATGGCAGAAGTTCCAACCTCTGGAGGAAAAACAGCTGGGGATAATGCAAAGCCGGTGCCAGCAAATAAGCCAGCACAAGGCCACGGAGCGTCTTTAGCCCAAAGTCCCGAGAAATGAGGTGAACCTCAGCACTCTCCACAAATATTTGGCATTAGGAAAAAAAAAAACCAACCAACAACAAACCAACCAATGTTTTCCCAGATGCAGTAACTGTGAGTGCAACATGCCGAAGGGACAGGAGAAGTTTGGTGCTGTGGTTGTTCCTCGGTTCCCTCCCGGCTGCCGGCTGCAGATGGGGGGGACACAACGAACGAGCGACAAGCATGGTGGAAGAAAAAGCTGTACTTGTATTTTGACAACGGTGACACAAACACAAGGTTAACAACAACACGTACCAAAAACTGGGTTAGCAACTCTACAGCAGCCAAACGATTAAAAAGCCAGCCATGCTTTACTGCCATCACCAGTCTAAGTCAGAAAAACATGAGACTCTGCAGCATCTCGGCTGTCAAGCTTTAACAGTCCTGCATTGCCCATGTTTCGGAGAAATATGTACATAAACTACAGAGTTTTAATGCAATGTCATATTCTTATCGAAATGAAAGCTACAGTCCTGTAATAGCTCAGCCTTTCTTAATATATTCCACGGTGAAACGACATTAATTCAGTGTTATCATAGGAAATTTAAACACGTAACAGGCATGAAATTCAAATTTGCAAATTTACAACTGTAACTTAGCCCCCTTGCACATAATGAAGTTTCCTGTATTAGTATGTATGCTCCTAGATTTACACTTGCGTATTTATGACCAGCGTAGACAAATTACGGTTGCTGCAGGAAACATAATTTTGAATTTCTTGGCTGTCATGGCTTAAAATTCGCAGTCACAATGTTCCGTTATGATAAGTTTTCTACCCTTGCCTTCACCAAATCAACTTTTTTCTTAGTTATATATAGCAAATTCTATATGTTCGTACATGTATACACACATACCACACCCCCTCCAAAGGAGGAAATGGAGAAATTTCAACAGAGAACTTCTACAAAGTCTGATAAGCCGATATACAAACATGTTCTGGGATTAAGCTCTTACAACCAAAGCAAATGGACCAGTTTGGGATTGATGAACTGCTCTGTCCTCCTGCGGGGAACGGCAGAAGGGCGTCAGACTCCAGTGGTGCTCCAAGCTTTCCGGGGAATGAACAAGTATGATCAGCCCTTTTTGGATGACAGTCTGCTTCCCCAAACAGCGCTCTTCACCTCTGCAAGCTCACATGCAGGTACAGGGAACACGTACGTGTCCATGGGAACATCATGTGCTCCCTGGATTTCGGGCACTCTGCTTGTACGTGGACCATTTTGAGCAGAAGAGGGTTTCTTCGCGCATGGGTGGGAATACTCTGTCCTTGGTTTAAATATCATGTGAGTGCCTTTGAGTGTCCGAAATTGCTTCAAACCATTAATTCATTCAATGTGGAAAGGGAAACACCCTTCACTATTTCTCACAGAAGCAAGGGAAAAAGAGGAGAGAGAGCAAGGGAGGCATCAGGTTTCCAATGGACTAAAGGGTGCATTTTTTCCACACTGTGCATACCATAACTAAGGACCTGTTACATGGAACCAAAAGGGACTAAACAAATTCATGGTGGACAGATCCTCTAGTCACTATTAAACAGAGCGATCCAACTGCATTTTTGGTTCAGCAGCGCTCTCATGGCTTTAAACAGGATCAGTGAAAGTAGAGAAGGATCACACTGTTTTCATACTCTGATGTTCTGCTGTTCTCCAAGCACTTGCTGTTTGCTGTCATGGGAGACAGCATGCTTCAGCTGGATGGTTAGGTACAGCATAACAAGTCTTTTCTTTCTAAGAAAACTGCTTCTTTCATGGCATTCTGGTAATGACAATATTATCAAAGCAAATCTCCTTTCCTTTTCTAGTTTAGTGATTTCTTATCTTAAAGCAAGTATGAAGGACAGCATTGAGACAGTGAGCTGCTGAAGAGAACTGGGTGTACACCACCTTAGATACAACCCCCCTTAGGCATGGCAGCAGTACTATGCAATCAAGTCTTCTAGGGGCTCCAGGGATGGGGGAAGGGGAAGGATTGCCCAAACATTCCCACAGCCATCCCCATTTTCCTCCCTTTTTACTTTCTAACCAGCCCGGTTCCTTTCCATTCCTAAAGGTTTTAATTTGTCATGGTTGACAGAAATGTTTGATTTCTAAGCTGTGTTTAGGGACCCTGTTTCCGACCCTGCTCTTTTGTTTGAGACGAGAATCCAAACGAACGCTACTACCGGCCACAAGGAGCACTGGCCTACAGACACTGCAGCTGACTGGACTTGCCAACACGCACCCGCAGGTCGAATCAATCAAATAATATCTCAGTTTCCACGCCAACTAGTGCAGTTCACAGCCCTTCATGGGGGTGAAAAAGGGGGAGGGATGTCAGACTCCCCTCTAGAGATCAATACCTTGAAGAAAATCATACCTTTGGCAGAAAGACCAGCTTGCTTGTCAGCGGCAGCCTGCACAATTAAAACAGCATTGGGTTACGAGTCATTGCTGTTCCTCATCTTGGCAAAGCACTGTCTTTGCCTTTACCTCCCTCATCCCCGGGGAAAAACAATCATGGAATTATGGAAATACAGGAAGTACCTTGCGGAAAATATAAGGAAGAAAACAAGGTTGTGAAGAAACACAGTAAATTAAACTGTTCTCAAACGTGAAACACCCATTCTAGATCCAGACTGAGCAGGGAGGTGCCGTGGGGCACAGACCGTCTTTCTAACTAAGTCTCAGCCTTCAATGTGGGATGAAGCGGCTGCAGCCCCTTGGCAGGAGCTGCAGCTTTGTGCCTGGCCAAATCTGTGGACCAGATCCCTCTCTGCTGTGTGGTCCACGCCACCATCCGAGCTCTGTCCTCTTCCCACCTAAGCTAAGCCCTAAGGGGTCTTGTTGAAGATAAGAGTTTTGCTCTTGAGACATATTACAGGTTCCCTGAAGGTGCAAAACAAGAAAGAGTTTAATTGCTTATATTCTGCCTAAGTGGTCACCAGGTAGCTCTTCATATCACTTCATTTGGTCACCTTTTCCAGTGCTAGTGAAGCACCTTTGAATAGGAAAAAAAAACCCTGAAGAATCATCACAAACGCACACACACGTGCACATGCACAAGAACAAATACAACCTTTCTTGCACGCTAAAAGTTACAGCCTATTATAGAAGAGCCTGTCTGACAAAGGAAAGTCGATACCTAATATGACACTGAAAAATTAAGATGGGTAACAGCCAATGAAATGATTAAACTTCTTAGATAGCTGCTCCACCTTTTCCAAGCACCAGGAGGAATACACAAGACGACTGCTGCTGTGACAGAATGAGTGAGTAGAAAGCTTGCCGTTAAACATGTTCATCCAAAAGTAGTGATAGTTATTAAGCCTCTGTGGTCCCACCAGAAAGGGACACTGGGTCCCACACACAACATTATTTTAAATTGCAAGCATTTTATTTTAAAGTCAAACTCATTTAAATTTGTCATGAACAATGCTCCAAGTTTAAAGCCGCAATAAACTTCTGTGAGTGCAAATACGTATTTTAAACTGACCTATGGTCAAAAAACTGAGAAACAACACATGACTTTTGAGATGCTTTCCAAACACAAAAGGATCACTTCTATTGCCACTGAAAAGGTTATTTTTATATGATTAGTAAGGAATTCAAAAAGTGCAGGAAAGACATAAAAAAAAAAAGAAAGGATTGATCTAATCCTATTAAAAGCAGGGTTGTTGCAGTGCACACAGCAGAGAGATGTTTCCAGATACCCATGCACTTAGGCATTTGGATATGCCTTGCCACTTGTGATCCAATTATAAAAACAACCAAAAGATAAATATAAATGATTCCTAAATAGTGGTGCTGGAGTCTCTGCTCTGTGCTTGACTAGTCAAAACTAATTTCTCATTCCCATAGAACAGACAGGACTCACAGGGAGAACCACCAAAAGGGATGTGTCTCTACTACTCACTCCCGCATCTCAGCTTCTTACAACCCCTTTTTGAAAGCATCAGGGTGAAGAAGAGATTAGCCTGACGTGTTCCTATAGGAGTTCTAGGTCTACTGTGGAAAAATATGCATTCTCCTCATGCTTCTTCTCCAACCTCCCAGTTGGCCTACCGAGCTAGCTGGGTTTCACGGCGCTAATCCCCCATTTCAAACACACATATATCACTGCAAAACAACTAAAAGCCAAGAAATCCTTTTCCTGGTACCACTTTTCCATTTGAGCAGTTGCTACCAGAGAACTGTTGTGACACAAAGGGGAACAGATAGGACAACCTATTTATTATGTTGTGGTGTCATCTATAGAAAACGAGCAAGCTTGTGTCCTGGGGAAGGAATCACCAAAATGCCAAAGTGGATTCTCACATCACACCTAATAATCAACACTCAGGACTGCCTTTTGCACAGGCTATCCATATTCTGTCTGTTCTTGCTACCCAAATCTCCCACCCCACAGGCAGATTCACTCTATCAGGTTTTTTGTAGTGGGGTAAAAAGGGTAGAGAAAACAAACTGTCAACGAATAAAGACTGTATATACCAATCCTGCACTTTTCTAAAAATTATCCACCATGCCTGCAAGGAACAGGTGATAAACTGGTATAAGTCAGCAGAAACCCAACTTCTCAGCAGATACTAATCATTTCTTCCTCAGCAGTGCTGAGCACCTGCAATTCCTGCAGAAGGCATTGGTTGCTGCAGGCATTCAGTGTTTGCCACACTCAGAAGTCAGGTTTCCTCCTTTCTGATGGTTTGGTTTGTATGCTTTTTCTCATTATGCTTAATAATAATGCCGAGATAAATAGCTCTATGGGGTAAAATACTGCACACATCAACAATTCATATAAAAGATTTATATCTAAATAAAGAATGCAAGTATTTGGAAAGAGACCGCAGCAATATGAAGATGTATTTCTTCCAAATACATAGCATAACAATGGAAACAAATTGCACCCAACATTTTATTTCAGCTTAGATGAAAAAATCTCATATAAAGCACTGTTGATTATATTTCCTTTTCTGCTCATTAAATCCACCATTCTGGAGAGTTATTGTTTAAATAGCAGAATCTCCAGAAGACCTGAATATGACTTAGACCAAAATAAGCTGGCATCACAAATCTCACAGGCACGTGCAACACCTGAAAAAGTCCTTCTTCCCACCTAACAAGCTGTATTTTTTTTTTCTCTCTCCCTCCTAAAAAGTATAGAGATTTCCAAGACCAAGGCAACGGTGCTTTATATTTCTTGGCCAGGTACAACTTCATATAATGCCCTGGACATTGCTATGCTACAAAGGAATGTCATCTTTCTACACTTCTCAGACTTATGAGTTAATCTGTATTGTCTGGGAAACACTACTGTAGATACTGCATCATAAAACTGTATGCTTCCCTAGGAAATTAAATTAATTTACCTGAGCAGATTACTAGTGGTTTTGAAATACTCTCCATGATTTCCAGTGCCACTAAAATAGCTAGGTTTCCTTCTTTACTTGGGGAAAATGCCCGAGTTGCAAGGACTCTTGGCAAAATCCAGTACTTTAGTTTCCAGAGTAGTCAACTTCACTTTTTTCACCCTTAAGTACTAAATTCATACAAATCCTATCCTCCAAAGTGCAAAACCAATAATAAAACACCAGGGTAGTGTAGCAAGCTGAAAGCAGTATCTAAAGAATAGTAGGTAATCTAGAGGGAAACAGAAATGAAAGGATCTACTTACTTGTCCAATACTCAGAAGAGGAAGAAAAGCCTTTAATTTTTCCTTTCAGGCAGACCCTGAGCATTCGTAAAGCTATGCTCTTGTTAAAGAGTAACAACACTTACAAACAGAAAACTACAGAGAAGCCATAAGCTGAGAATAGACCAAGCACAAAAAGCACACTAAGCATTTAAGTATGCAATGACAAAATGTAAAGAACATTTAAATTTCTACAAGCAGAATCCTTGTGCAGAACAGGTATTTCTTTAACATCTTTCCTTATTTTACAAGAATCAGAAAATGGGTTCACTCTTGCTGATTTAGGAGAACAGGTTACATGTGGGAATAATTATGTAAACAGGATTTAACACATGTGCAGGAGCAGGAGGATGCAAGCAATCCTCAAAAGAGGCGATTTCTTCCCATTATTAATTTTTAGAAAATTGCAAAAGCAAATCCTCTGCAGCATATGCACCCCAAAGCATTATTTACTTGTCACATTTTGGTTTAGGCTGTCACTACTATGGTCCATGTGTCTCTCACACTAGCAAGACGAAGGAAATTCAGGATGGGTATGATAAGAATAATACGGTTCTTCCCAACTGTGCCTTCTGTTGTTTGGCTATTCTCTGTAGCCTAATTCATATTCTGATCAGAGAAGCGGTAGCTGAAAATCAGGGGGTTTTTATTAACACCACTTACTTCAAAAGGTGCTCCTGTTCACACACACACACACACACGCACCCAGACTGTTCTCCCCAGCCCTCATTTTCTAGGGATGCTCTACAGCTGAGCTGTAATGGCTAATCATGATGCAGATGATGACTGTAGGGGTTTAGGCATGATTTTAGAGACCGCTTTATCAAAAGCTCTTTGCAAGATATATTTTTTGTGTGTAAAACATTGGCACAAATGTTAAAACAGCTATCAAGTAAATTCATCTGTGACAAAACCCATCCTTTCATCCAAAACTGGTAAAAAGAATTAGAGCGTCTTTCCTACTGGTTTCAAGATCTCTTTTTCTCCCCCCCTCGCCCCTGCTTTATATTTCTGTGGTTGTGTGTGCATACCAATACATACCTGTATCTCTGAAGACACATACTTGCACAGCATAAGTGCTTAGGCACAATTTAAACAGGAGTTTATTCTTATATCAAATGCATAATGTACACTCACAAAGATGTATTTAACCCTGCTGTAGGCATGCAGATATTCAGATTGTGATAATTACCTAGGACTGCCAGTCAGAAACCAGGGTCCCATTAGGTAGATGGAGCACAAAATGATAGCCCCTGTCCTGAAGAATTTTCTGTCCTAGGATAGTATTGGAGAAGACATGCTGAGGCAGGAGGTACAAGACAACTACAACTGTAAACAGCATGGAAAACAGAATTATTGAGTAGGGAAACTGAGTCACTTCTCAGGTCAGGGCCAAAGACTAAAGTCAAGATAGTTACTGTGCCATCCTCCTAGCCAGAATTCTATTCACCATTCTGTAATTAAACCAATATTGGAAAAATATTGGCAAAAGTGTAAGGGTCACTCTCCTTACTAGCTACATACTTTTGTAGACAATAAGACTGAAAGCTCTGCACATCTGTGGATTCCTGCTGAAACCACCAGCAGCTGGTTCTCATAGCTTCACATAACCAGTACGAAATCTATTGTTATTTTAGATTTCCAGGTTTACTCCTTCACTTAATATTAATTTAATGTGTGTTTCAGCATATATATCACTGCTGGAAATTGCTCCATGGCTTATTTAAGCACTTTATATAACCATTATACTTCATCATTTGGGATGCAATAAAGATCGGTTGATATATTCAGCAGCAGAATTACTCATTTGTGAGCTATTTGTTTTAAAGAGCCTCAACCAGTCAAACTGCAAATATATGAGGTTTAGAGATCAGAGCAAACCACAGTAACACATGCTTTTTGAAGCTTTTTGCACTTTTTGCTAAGTAGTCATTTAAATAGTATCACATGTACTTTGACTGGGTTGCACTGGCTTTTGCCTACAAAAAAAAATAGACATCAGCAGCAAAATGATTCTACTGACAATAACTGTACATTGCAGCAGCATTCGTAACTGGAAATTCGTTTTTTATTTACATTATTGTTGGGTCAGCTCAAAATTCAGTCAAGGCTACAGTTGCTCCTTTTTGTTTAAAACCTAATTGGAAGGAAGTCCCTGGTGGTCTGTTCCCAGTTGCTGGGAATCTCTTTCACTTGTATTGATGACACAGCTGCTGGGTATACCACATTCTCTACATATTCACCCATCATCCTCTAAACTAACAACATGCTCTAAATTCAGCCACACCTGAAAGGGACATTCTTGAGGCACTATTTTTTTTCTTTTACTTGTGCCAAAGCCTTTCATGGGATACGGTGTGAACGTTAGCACTCTTGAAGACTTGTGAGGCTAGGTTTCTGCCATTTCATTCCAACTTTCAAGATTCCAGAGAAGCAGAAAAAAGTGATCTTGACTCCTTCATTTGTTTTTGAACAGGTAACATTCCTTTTTTATGTGAAAGTATTTTTACATTAATTGCACGCAAGGACAATGGCAAACACCTGTTTGGGAAGATACGGAGAGCCCAATTTGAAATCTATGGGACACATCTACAGACTCAGTAGCCTTTGGATCTTGTGAGCATTGCACAGTTGTTTCACTTGGGATGTCACCATTGGAATCTAAATGACAAAAAACTTTCAACAAGAACAGCTGTACGTCTTCATCCAAGTTACAATGGCCTTTCTTCTCTAGTCCTTGACTTTTCTTTCAATTACTTCTGGACTCCTTCCTTCTTTCCTCCAGGACTGAGGTTCTGGATGTCCAAGGTACGTGGAAGGAAAAGGTAGAAGACTCCCAGCTAGCAAAGACTCCTCTTTCCACCCAGGCTGCTCACTTCCCTCACTGAGCCATGACCTTTCCCCTGTGCCACTTATGCATGCAGGCCACAGTGCTGTGGCACACTATCCAGTGGCAAAGCTACCTGACAGGTTTTTTCCCCCTCCCATCTTTCCCCCAGTCACTTCTGGTTTTATCCTGCCTCCAAAAAGAAAAGTGCTGTCTCCTCAGTTGTGCTGAGGGCACGGGGCAACACTGAGAAGTGGATCAGGGAACCAACATGGCTTTAAGGCACCGCAGAGGCAAAAGGATCGCTGATCCACCTGAGTGTAGCCACATAAGTAGCTGCTGTGGTAGAACTGGAACAGCAGAACAGAACAGTACATGGGAACAGGGGGACCTGGGAAAGAACAAAAATTTGCTTCTCATCCTGATACTGTGAGAACCAAGGCTCTGGGAACAAGTGGTACAGAGCAGTCACAAAACCACCAAAATCCTTCAAACGGAGAGAAGTTTCAACTGCTGTCTCTGACTGGACCTGCCGTCAAAAGAGAGTACATCTTCCAGGTGGACACACTGGTATTTCACATTGCAAGCTTCCAAAAACCCCCGTGGCACTCTCTAGGTTTGTTAGTAAAGCCGTGGACCTCCCACATAGCTGAGAATTTGAGGAAACACAGAATTCCATCCAGGTTTTAGAATTACCTGCCATGTCATTAAAAACTCTATTGGTCATTTAACTGTGTGTTAGCGTAGAAAACAAAGTAAGGACAAAATATTTTGCTCTTTGTACATATATATACATATACACACATACTCCACCCACTCTGAACAAATTCCAACTGGGACAGTTGTGTACAAAGCGGAAAACTCAGAACATCCAGAAGGAACAGCTCAAACCAGCTATTTTGCTTCAAGTCACCACCAGCAAGACCAAATCTGCTATTGGCATGTGACAACTTAACAGAGGTGAACAGGACAGTTTTCAAATATTCCAAGAGTGTGAAAACAACCTAGAATTACTTAAAGTATTTTCAAGGAACATAGGTAAAGGAGAGGAAAAGAGCTATGTTTTTGCTAATGAACATCATAGACTTCTCTGTACATCTGACTATTATCAAGGTGGCTGCTAGATGGATGACATGGATTTGCTTTGCTCTTTGGTGCTCCAGCAGACAACAGATGGAGATATTATGTAAGATAAATATCACTAACTAATCTAAGCACAAAGGGCTATTGACATTTTTTCAAGTACAGGTAGAAAGGAGTTAAACTATTGCTGATTTGTCCGGGTTCAATGGAAGGCTATCAGTAAGACTAGATTGCAGTGTGTGAGTGGAGGGATGGAACAGGGTATGTGTGAAAACCTGTATCATTGGTATTAGCTCAAAGGGTAGCAGCCGGATCGCTGGATACCACGTCCCCTGTCAGTGGTTATTTTTAGCAAGAGTTTCAGTAATATCATCTCAGTGCAGCCTGAGTCATGGGCCTGGGTTCCAGCACACTGTTTCACAAATCCAGAATCAAAATGTGGAGTCCAGTGATGGTTCTTGCCCCTAAAAGCTGATGTGCTAACTGTAGGACAAATGACAACAAGCAGAACAAGGCTGGAGGTAGAGTCCACTGGAACCATGAAATGAAACTCAAAAATGACAGACAGGTCTCTCAGCTCTTCATTACCTCGGACATCTACTGCCAAGTAGGCATTGCAAGCAACTGGGAGTTTGTGAAGGAGAGGTTTGAAAGAGAACAGGAAAGTGGATATCAGAGAGAGCTCCTCCCTAGTGTGAGAAGCGATATCAGAGAAAACCCAAAACGCTCACATGGGCATTTAATAAGTGGAAATAAATGTTCAAACCACTGTCCAGTTTGATACAGACATCAGTTTCTGCATAAGGACTAAGAGCTGCTAGGTGAGAACAGGCAATGAAGAGTCTTGACAGTGAAGAAAAGCAACATCTCCTTGATAAGCCACAGAAGGGATAACAAGAAAACATGCAAAGAGAAGAAATCTCTGCTGAGAAGGACCTGGGGGCTCCTGGCAGACAGTGACTGGGCACTTTGCTGTGCACCCTGCAGCACAGAAGGCCAAGAGCATCCTGGGCTGTATCAACAGCAGCACAGCCAGCAGCTCAAGGGGAGTGATTATTCCTCTTTACTCGGTGCTTGTTAGACCACATCTAGAGTACTGCATCCAGTTTCACCACCCCCAAGACAGGAAAGACATTGACAAACTGGAGCAATTTCAGCAATGGGCCACCAAGATCAGGGGGCTGAATCGCCTGCCCTCTGAGAAAAAGCTGAAAGAGCTGGGTTTGTTCAGCCTGGAGAAGAGACAGCTTCAGGGGAACCTAACAACAATCTGCAAATACATATAAGGAGGTCATCAACAAGATAGACGCAGGCTTTTCACTCCCATGCATGGTGGGAGGATGAGAGGCAATGGATGTAAGTCACAACAAGAGAATTTCAGAATGGATATAAGCAAAAACTTTTTCACCATGAGGACAGTCAAGCAGTGGAACAGGTTGCCCAAAAAGCTTGTGCAGTTTCCATCTTCGGAGGTTTTCAAGATCCAACTGGATAATGTCCTGAGCAACCTGGCCTGACCTCAGAGCTGACCCTACTTTGAGGAGAAGGTGGGCCTATAGATCTCCTGAGGTCCCTTCCAACCTGAATTAGCCTTAGATCCTAAGACTATGAAGACAATGAAAGCCAAGGTAAAGATGCAGTGGGAAGATAAGACAGGGTACTCCTTTGATTCCCATATTGCTGTTCCTAGCACACTGAACTAATACAGGTAACACTCTTCAACACCTTCCCATATCTGCACTTCTGTACAGTGTCAGACAAAACTTCTCTTTTAAACAAAAGATAGACAGTCTACAGAACCAGTAGCTGTGGTAAGTATCCTCACTCAGGTTTTACTTGGGGAAATAAAAAGCTAAGAATAGCCAGAAAAGGAAAGCACTGAATGTGTTCAGCAAATTCGTTACCTTGAAAGGCTGAGCACACAGGGCCAGTTGTGCTCCAGTGAAATTGCATGTGTGTCTGAGCATCTATTTACTATATCATATGATGGAAAAGCCACTATATTACTCATTTGCGGTTCGCTGGTATGTAAGCGGCTCATTTTTTAGGCTTGGACTTAAAAGTCCACAAAATTAAATTAGGATAGGATAGCATTGGATACACCAGTTTTTATCACTCCTCTTCTGTTTTTGAGGTATGCCTGAATTTTGGAGAGCTGATATAAATGTTTCAATCATTACTCTTAGACAACACATTCCTTGCTTTCAACACCACCCCCTACCCCCACTCTAAGACTGATGATAATACTTTAAAGTACAGAATTGCTCTGATGGCTTGTGGTCATAATTTTTGTGGTCACTCATACATCTTGATTTTTCAAAAGGAGATCAAGAGTAGATGTGTACAGTCCAAAGTCTGGGAAGACTTTCTGATTGATTTAGAACAAGACTCTTGCAGCAGTCTCAACAGTTTTTTTTTTTCCCTTAAATCTACTCTTCTTTTCTCTTTCTCCTTTTCCCGTCCTGCCTCCCCATCTTGTTTAAACTTTCTCTGTTTGCCCCCAGACTTTTTCATATTGCCCCCAATGCCCAAAATACAGCTCTTCTCTCTTCTACCTTCCTCTTACTTTGTCTTATCTCAGTGGTTTGGTTTTTTCTTGTATCTAGTCTCATGTGATTTTCCATCCACAGTCTCCTCATTTCTGAGCCCCTATTTTCTCCTTTCCTTCCTGTGTTTTCAGCCAATTGTCTTTCGTTGAGAATGGGAATTCAAGTCCTGTTTACTCTCCAGATGCTTACTTGTTAACCTTTACCCAAGTGTTGATCAGTAAAACTGGCTTAGAGCAAAGATTTTGCAAATTAAGTTTGTGGTTTGTCAGATTAATTTCTAATTGCTTATAACAGCCGTTTTGACACTTTCCTCTGCTTCAGCCCTGCAAGGCACTGATCAATCTCAGCTGGACCGCAGGAAGTACAGAGATCTCTGACCTGAAACTCTTTAGGAATTTAGGTTATGCTTGACTGCGCACAGGAACTACCCCATTGATTTAAATGGGACTACTCGCAAGTTTAAAGCTCAGCATGTGCTTCAGTACTTTGCCTGACTGGGGCCAGAGGGCTCAGGTTCCTAGAGCTTCAATACCAGCACTAGCTACAAACGATACGAGATACAACATCCTGATGAGAGAAGACTTGATGATCAAGTGATTTCTAATCCAATCATGCAGCTTAGTGCAGCATCTCCACAATGAAGAAGATATTTTTGCCTTCTTTCCATGGCTATCGAATGCTAAAAAAAAGGAGTTTCACAATGTTGTGCAGAGCATACGGACAAACCTGAGATGATATACAGCACTGTAAAGGTTTTATTGACGTTCATTTAAGATGATCTACGTAAGTCACTCATAAGAAATTCAACCTTCGCAAAGTCATGCCAATAAAATGTTTATGCTACACCATCATCTACTCTCTGTTGTACCTCCACATGCATACACACACATTCTATATCTTCAATTACAGTAAAACTAATTAGACAATAAATCACAGTTGAGCCTGTACCTCATTTGTTCAGACATTCAAGTTAAATTTACATACTAATGGTTACATATTTGCCTTTAATAGATGCACTATTAGAAAGTAAACATAATAAATGAATAACCATTTAAGCATGGAGTTACCTAATCTTGATGAAAAATATCTGAAAATGTAGCAGCCAGTGAATCTATTTACTTTTTTATTGGAAAATAAAGCTAATCACAGACTAAGAAGATAAATATAAATTATATGGAGTAGCATACTAATGATGGATCAGACAGACCCACCCTGTGCAGTGCATGTAATAAGATCAAACTGCTTGAAATAGCTGGCTTATACATTAGATGCTCTCCTTCTCAAGCATGGAGTAAAGGATATAGACTAAGATGGTTTACTCTGCAAAAGTTTCCCCTTGGACCTGCCAGTGCATTTTATTTTCAGCATCTTCTAAAGCTGCAGGACAAGCTATGCATCTCCCAGCAACAATCAGGTATGTGCCCGGGAAAGATGCACAGGAATGATGACTGCCTCAGAAAACTGAAAAGTGCACAGTAAGGTAAAAAAGTTGTACTGTGTAACTGAGCGAACAAGAGGGCTCACATACGTAGCAAATAGCGCAAAATGGGCTACTGGATAAATCCTTTGTCATTAGAATAGGGGCTTAATTCATGTGGCACACTCAGCGAAGGCAACTGGGAGTGAGAGAGGCCCAGCCTCTGCTACCTTGCACAGGAGAAAGATGAGCCGACTCTAATTTCCTTTCCCATACAGTGAATCACTTCTTTCCACACAACTACAGCTTTCTGAAGATATACTTTTTTCTCATCTCTGCGAACCTTGACTGTTCACTTTTCAAAGCAGAGATGGTCTCCTAGGTTAGGGCCACATCCACCATTCTGGCTACAGCTGTGCGGGAGGTGAACAGTGTCAATTCAAGCTGCTTGTCACCTCTTCTCACCCCATTGCCAAAGGTTACTAGCCCCTCAGGTCTCCCACCAGAGCTGCTCTAGGAGCTTTGTCTATCCTGGCGCCATCAGAATGATCCTGGCTAGAAAGTCTGTTATTTTGAGCATTGAAGCTAACAGGTTATTATGAAGGAACTGAGTTTGGAGAGACTGCATGTGCCAAGCAGACACGAGGAAGGAGCAGTCCCTGGAGATGACGGAAGGGAGTAGTAAAAAGTTGGTGGTGCTAGGCTTATTGCAGATATTGCAGAAATGAGGAACAGAAGAAGAAAGCAACTCCCATAATCTCACAGAGGGAGTCTGCAGTTTAGCTAGGAATCTGATCTAGATTTCCTCTGTACCAGTGCTTCCCTTAGAATGGCATAAATATGCTTCTGCTTGACCTCAGTCCAGGCCACAAGGCTCATCTGCAATTGAAACAAATAATTATTTAAAACAGCAGCAGCCATGGCCGCCAGCAGCATCAAATGAAAGTGACTTTGCGAGGAGAGAATGCATCAGCAGTCAATTGACATGACATGCCGCTTGCTTGCTGTGGCAGCAAACTGATGGAGGTTCCAGGAACCATCCTGCTGCCAGAGCCAATTCGTCTTAATCAACACCTCTGGGCACACCGCGCTTCATCTGAACTGAGAGTGGCTTCCTCCCCTAAATGTCATTTCATTTTTGTACCTTTTCTTGAGAGTTGTCAGCCCACAGACATCTTTTTTTTGTAAGAATGCTGGCTCAGCATGAACCAGAAAGCGATTACATGCAACTATGCTCAGAGCCCTGACGAACACAGATGTAACACAGTGTACTAGATCCAAGCCATTTGTTTTATTACATTACACCTTGCAGATGCTTAGTCTTTCCTGCCCTATCCGTCCTCAGCCTTCCATTTCACAGCCTGAGCAGAAGCCCTACACCAGTGATTGAAGGCAAATTACCAGCCTCTGATCCCCCGCACTGCTGTGACTTGTGTCAAATTATAGCTAGAGCGACTTGGTAATCCACATCAATGCAATAATCCGATCTGTGGAGAGCAGCACTCTAACGCTGCTGTGCTGAGTGGCCACAACAGTACAAGCACTGTCAGCTTTTCCCAGCAGCTTTTTGACCTACTGAAGCCTGCACGCGTATATTGAGCAACTGATGACACAGGGAAAAATCTGACACATTCAGGCTGTTAAAAGGCACAAAACACATACTTTAAGTCCCAAGAAAACACTCCAATTAAATTCCATTTTTGAACACGAGTATATTTAGCCCAGCTATTATTAAAGGTTACTGCTATGTAGTGTGGACTTCATGTATTTGAAGAACATTTTAATGAACAGAAAGAAAATATTTATGCAGGTGGATAATACTCAGATTATAAGAAAGGATGGGGAGAGTATCCAAAGGTTGAGAGGTCTATCCCAGTTAAGCACATAAAGGATGGACATTTACCCAGGCCTTCTGAGGCTGCAGGATTCAATTTGTGTAATGAAAGGCTCTCAAAACACCTGGTCTGTCTTGGTTCAGTTCAGTCAGGCTGAAAAGTACTGCATGGCCTTTGCATGCAGAAAATCTGACACTTTTTTAATCTCCATTGAGATTTCGTACATCAACACTGGAAAACAAGCTAAAAGTTTTCTTTCAAATATGATATGAATAAATCATGTAATTCATTAATTATGACTCTTTAGAAAGTAGACAGGTGCAAAAGGTCTGCTAACTTGGTTTTACAGCATACCTGAAAAATAAGACAGAACAGAAAGAAAGAAAAACTGGCTTACTAACTCCCGTCACCCGAGATCTTATGGTAGCACCAAAGATTATTTCACAGTATTCTCATTTAAAGGGTCATTAACTCTTTAAAAAGCAATGCCAGTATGTAGTAGAAGTATGTACAGAATTGGGCTCGAAAAAGCTCAATGTAAGATATACCAGACGAAAGCTGGATACAGACTTCCTTTTAAACAAAAAAAGAAGCTTGCCTCTAGTCTCTTGTATTCAGAAACAGAGTTGAAAAATATAAACTAAGAGTTACGGAGAATTATTCTACCAAAACTGAAGACAGGACATCCAAGTGGGGGTGTGTGTGTGTGTGTGTGCATGTGTTAAAAGGGAAAAGGAAAAAAAAAAAAAAAGGGGGGGGGGGAAGGAAAAAAGGAAAAAAATTAAATAGGTCCCTAAGAAGAGCTTGACACCAGAGCAAAAAATCTGTTTCTAAAGCATTGGCCATATCCTTTCTTCAGAAGAGAGAAAGAAAAGATTGAAAACAATCCATCTTTCCACCTCTGCTGCCCCTCTCCCATACCCCTCATTCTCCCAATCTGTATACTTTTCATTGGCTTATGTATTGGGATACGACAACTGCCAACACATTAATGTGATAAAGCAGTATGTAACAGCCCGGTAATATTACTCCAGTCTTTCCCTTTGGTCCAAGTTAGAGCACAGTGGCATCTGACAATTTCTCTTCCTTCAAGTCCCCCACTTATTGCATCACACCTCCTGATTCATGTTATTACTTCAAAATGTATTTCAGTCAGCAAGCCTCAACTTCATGACTCTACAACATCAGTTCTAGGTTGTAGAACTTTTCTCCTTGTTCCAAGTTGAACCAATGCCAGCTGAAACCAACGCTGTTCAGCAAGAAGAAATGCTTAAAGACCTACCAAGACCTTGTCACCACTCTCCTATTGATGACACAGACAGCTACCCAGCAAAACAGTGCAAAACCATGTGCTCCCAATGACTCCTGCTCAGCTAAGGTTACCAAACAGCACCAAATAAAGAAAAGAGAGGAAAAAAAAGAAAAAGATATTTCTTTCACTTTTAGCCTCCTAGAAACTGTGTCCTTTCCTCTGAGCCTATCCACAGTAACCTATGCCTCTGTCATCTTCAGATTGGTTCACTACACCTGACTTTATCTGAAGCTGAACATGAAAATGATAGGCAACTTAGAGAAGCCAGACACCCAGACCTCTCTTTGGCTCACCTTCAACATCAGACCATATCATTCTGACTATCTGGGCCTTTCCCCAAAAACCCAATCTACTGCTAATATCAGTTTGAGGCATGGATCCACAATTTTAAAGAAAGCAAGAAATCTCATCTTAGTTCCATCAGAGATCAGATTGCAATCTATAAACCAAGCCACAACCTGTGCTCCTCAGGAGCAACGCCCATCAGAAAGATATGGGCTGAAAAGAAGGAGACTTGAGCACTCCTTATTGAAAAGAACAACAAACATTCTGTAGGAGATCAGGGAAACCTACAGGCAGACCCACCTTCAGGAACACTGGCAAAAACCTGTCTTCTTTCTGTAAGTGATAACTACAATCTGAATACCCCAATGCCAGTACCATGAAAAAAAAAAACCAAACAAACCCAAAACAAAAAAAAGAAAAACCAATGAAAAATCCCAACCCATTCCCCAAACCTATCCAAACACCATTTTGACTTTTTAACTCTACCAGAGAAGATGTGCCAGAATTGCCATGAATTAAAAAAATGGATGCTGCTACTGATTTGATGTGGAGACTGCTCAAATATCATCTGAGCATTATCACTGTTGATTTTCCTTTTTATATTTTCAATTCTTAAAAGACATAATCAAGCTGTTCACAAACAAAGCATGGAAAATGGCAAAAGGCAGCAGCAAAAAGCGTTTTGCTGCTTCAGTGCTTCAGACTTTGTCAAGCATCTACACAGCTATGTCAGCTCAACTCCTCCAAAGACCAGTAATACCAGCTGACTTGAACCTTCCCGTGCTCATGCTGAAGAATATTATTGAAGTAGCATTTCCACTCAATCCAGTTATGCTTCATTACTCTGCAACTACAAAAAGTAAGACAAGGTTTCCAACTACAAAAATCACCTCAGCAGAGGAGTTACAAAAGAAATACGAGCTGAGCCTGCACTCTCCCCCCACTATCACCTGGACGAAAGAGCTGACACACTGAAGATGGCGAGGCACATTCACAAAGCATTTTGCCAAAGTTTGACAGCACAATTCGCGTTGACTTCAATGAATGTAGAGTGAAAACAATGGGAAAAATTGGGAACGTATTACAACATTTGAATGCTTAGCATCAAACACATTTTTATAATGAAACAGAATTATGGACACAATTCAAGAACAGACCCAAAGCAGACACAGGCCTAAATCAGTCCCTATTCTGGATAAATTTAAAAGTTAAATATATGCTTAAGTATTACTCAGAACAGAGATATTCACTGGGTATCAGCAGCAACTCACAACATTATCTGGCTGAAAAAAATGTTATCATCAAAAGCTGGATTTTTATTGCAGTATATCAGAGAATCATGATAGCTGGAAAGCTGTTACTTTAAAACTTAATCTGTTAATGGCACAGAATTTAATTATGTGATATTCTGTAGGGCTACACACACTTCTTACTGACAGAAAATTATCATCATACATATATTAATTTACCTGGAATTTTATTTTTTGCCAAATGTGAGGCACAATAAACTGCTTCAAGAAGCGTTCATCTTCACTCCAGAACAGTCGGATGTCAGGGATATCGTACAGGATCATGGCCAGCCTCTCCAAACCCAAGCCAAATGCCCAGCCAATTTTATCCTGCGCACCAGCTGCAATAAATAAACAAACAAGAAAAAAGTCAAGAGCTTAAGTTCACAACACAAAAAATTGATGATAAAATGTTCACGTATTTACCAAGAAAAAAAAAAAAAAAAAAAAAAAAGAGGTGAAGTGGCAAGACGGAAAAGCCTATAAGTAACTGCCAAATGAAAGATCTAAAGGCTACAGGACAGATCCTACTTCCATCAAAAACTGCAGCAAGACTGGGCATATCACCGAGGCCAGGAACCAAAAGTGGTAATAAAACAAAACTGCACCCTTGGCAATTTGTGTCCAAAGTTTCAGACAGACTTTGAGAAATGCTGCATAACGCTATATACCGCTTGCCTGTACTATCCTTAGAGCTGAGCACTTCACACCTGACTCAGTTGTGTTTTATAAGACATAAACATGAATTTCCTGTTCAGAATATTTCACTTGGGCTGATAGACCAGGCCAAGCCTATGCAGCATTAACATCATTACCAACATTTGAGATGATCAAAATTGCCTCTTTCGAGGCATCTAGAAGAAACAGAGCAATGGGATGTGAGGCAGTTTCATTAGCATGAAACCTCCAACCAGGGAACTCCTGGGCTGCCACCCCTGGGACAAGCCGCTGCTCCCACATACACACGTGTTACTTGGCAGTGTTAGGTTTACGGTTGGACTTGATGATCTTAAAGGTCTTTTCCAACCTAAATAATTCTATGATTCTAAGTCTCTTTTATGCAGCACTAAATATAAAAATACAAGAATATTTAATACAGTAGAGCTGTACAGATATTAATGATGCAACATTTCTCTCAGGAAAGTAAATATTCATACCTTCCTTCATTTACAGGGCAGGAGCACTGAGTCATTAACCAGGGATTTTTTCACCACCAGGAACCAACTCCATGTTTAGCCATCATCCTACTGATTTGGAAACAAGCTGAGGGCCCAGCAGCTCTGGCAAAGGCTCAGAGCTTTTTAAAACTTAAACAAATGCCTAAATAAACACACTTAGGCTGAAAGGATGCATGCATATGTGACAGACTTGACTCTTCACCATCAGCACTGGAAGCGTGCTCCTGAGTCATACCACTGTAGATCTCACAGCCGCCCAAGCTAGACCAAGGCCATACCTGCCTCCCCCGGTATTAATTTAAACTCTGAGTTTTTTGAAACTTTGAACTCAGCAGCTTCCCCACCATCATGCAGGAGGCTGGAGGCAGAACTCTTCTTTCTGACCCTTGTCTCTGCTATCAGAAAGGAGACCACTCCTGTTATTTGGGCGTTGATGACATCCTGAGGTATGCTGTCACGTTCAATGCTGAGATGAAACAGTCGAGAGTCCTGTTTAAATAGAGGCAGGCTTAACAAGCTTGGGAAAAGAGACAGAGTCATCACTTTGATTCTTTTAATTAATTTGAACCTGCCTATTTACCTGGAATACTAAGTCCCCAGCAGAACCCATCCATGCCTCATCTGCTATCTCAGCAGTATTCCACTGCCACAGGAATTTGGTCAACTTTGTAATGGTATTCCCCAAAGGAGTATGGATATTTTGCCTTGTCCCTTCTTGTGTTCTCATAGGCAAGATTTTGCACTTTCTGACCTTTGAAATCAGACAGTTTATCAACTGAACTGTGGAAGTCCTAAGAAACAGAGGCCTGGGTGCGATCTCAAAAGGTACCTCATGGCAGAGCTGCTCAAACTAGCGTGCTTCAACTAACCAACAGACTTTGAGCTAACCTGACCTTGGAAACCTACAATCCATGCTACATTACATGAAGAACTGTATGATTTGCTGCTGTTGAGTTATTTTTAGAGAAAGGATAGTGACTACATAGAATGTATTGAAATTTCTGTTTGGGAAAGATTTTGAGCTTCGACTTTAAGTGTACACTATAAACTGTTTCTTTTCCAAGCTGAAAGTACTATTTCTCTCCATACTCCAGTATATAAAAGTAATTATATTTTTATGGCTATGAAGAAGGGAATATAATTCATTGCAATGGTTTTACTTCCCCAAACTTCCAGCTTGTCTTTCTTAAATTATCAACTCCTGCCTCCGTAGCAAAACTCCTATTCATTTCAAAAGTCCCAGACTTTCATATACACGCGGACATTTCTGTAGACTGACTAACACAATCCACCCCCTTCTCCAGAGGTGAAGTCAAGCACATGGAGCAATATCCATGAGGGTTCTGAGTAGCCACTGCTTAATCTCAACAGAGGCATTAAACCTGAAACCTAAAGATGCCAGGTTAAGCATCAGTGTTAATTAATTCACTGATGCTCATTTAAGTATACATGATAGGGGATGATGATCCTCCTTCCCCAAATTCCTGATGATTACTGATAGATCGGACAGGAAAAAAAAAATGGATGTGACAGAAGATCAGCAGAATGGGTGTATATTCTGATAGGCAGAGCTTCACATTTAAGATTTGTGCTTTTTTATTATTTTGATAGAAGAACGGTTTTCGTTGCAACTCTCTGCTCACACTTTGAGGTTAATGTACAATATTTATGCCTAACTGATTTGCTATGCATTTTAATTCTGCAATGAATGCCTTTATTTTATAACAGCAATTTCTTTTTTTTTTTTTTTTTTTTTTTTAAGGACTGGGACACATGACACTATTTTGCACTATGTAGTAGACAAAAAATTATTCACCCAGCTATCTGCCTAACAACTCAGAGAATTGTCATCTGAACTATGAATAAAGACATAGTTGCAGAACTGGTCTTTTGGGTGATCCTTGTACAATTATAAGCCTTCAGACCACAAACTTCTCAAGTGTCTGCAGTCAAAGCCGTACCAGTGAAGAATTACCTCTATGGGGGGGAGCGGGGGGCGGGAAGAAAAAGGAAAATTCAGATAACTAGAATTCCTCCTCCAATTAGCACTGGCAAATCTCCACTGCACTCCACATCTTCATTTATTTTGTCTCTGACCTCTTCTCCAACTTCCTTTTTGTAAAGCTCCAAGTCAATGCCGCATTTAAAGGTATGATTGACTTAAAGCATTGGAAGAATTACCTCGGGGAACTCAACAAGACTAAAGCACACTCCTAAACTTATTTCTGACTGGAAATGACAAGATGGCTTAAAAGTTGAACGTGCAGCTAACCACTCTGTTGAGTGAGAGCAACCCAAAGCTTTTCACAGCACATATACATGTTTAAATACACTGAATTTTGGCAAGTAGTATGCAAAGAAGTCAAGTGAATGTGAGTCAACATGATAGAAAGAATAAACACATAACAGCTTTAAATGTGGCAAAAAACAGGTTGAGGTTCTGATGAGGAGACCTGGCCAAAGGGGCAGATTCCAGGGACCTGGTGGGGCAATCATAGCATCACTGCTTGAAATAACACAGCCCAATGGATAAAGCTTTCCTGACGCACAAGCTTTCCCCAACTGGCCCTCAAAAGGTTTCTATGCTGCCAGGCTCCTGCTGCCTCACGTGAAAAACTTGACTACCCACCAGGAGAAAATTGCTGGAAGCTTTGCATGTCAGAGAGCCAAAGATGGAAAAGGAAAGGATAAAACAGTTTGACTGGCTTCCCACACTGGGGGCTGACAGTCCAATCTGACTCCAGCAGAAGGTTGCATCATTGCAGCTGTGTCTTACAGGAGAGCTCAAGAGTCCTGATCTTCCTTGAGAAGTCATATCTATCTGTCCTGCTCTTAAAGCTTCGAGCCCAGATGAATCAGTTTACACTTAAATGTAGACCAATCAAGCCATTCTCCAAAAAACGTTGTTAAATGAAAGCTAAATTTGATCAGCCAGGATGGGAAGCTTCGTAAGTACTCACTGAGGCATATATAATGACCTGCCAGAACTCATGGATTCCCACTGAAACCTCAGAAATACCCACAGATAGAAACGTTTACCTTCTCAAGGAGCATGAGGCAAGACATTTTGCACTGTACAAGATTTTTAAGACATATTTTGAAACGTAATGTTCAGAACAGGTTGCCAAAACTTTTTTGTTATACACTTCAGTCACGCTTGTTTTTATATCTATGCTGGCTTTTATTTAATAATTTTCGCTACTCCTGTAAAACTGCCAATGAAGAAATCTTTCTTTCAATAGAGCCTAAATTGGTTCTTCAAATTGTTATACTCAGCAGTTACTGAGAAGCGAAAGAAATTAAATTTTTATCTTGGATTGAGGCAAAGTCAGGAGCATACAACAGCCTGCATACAAGGTGTTCTTCGCAAAATGATCAAAAATGAATATACGCAAACTGTGTGTAGCTGAAAGCTGTGACAAGTTCCAGAAGCAAAGACTTGAATTTGACCTCCTGCTTTCAGTCCAAACCATGGCTGTTAATGGAGCAAATTCAGGAACTAAAATGGTGGGAAGAGGGGTGAGCAGATTCTCAAGGATACACAGACTACACATCATGTTTTATAAAATAAAGCAGTGGTTTAAACTGTGTAGAAAGTAAGTTATAGACATAATGAACATGTGACTTGACACAAAACATCACAAATTCCTGAAGCAAAGACCTATCCCCACATTTGAGGTCTACGTGATTAATGGACAGCTTATGAACAAGGCTTTGAAAAACAGCTTCTGCAAAATAAATACTTACTTATCGCTAGAGACTAGGAATGCATATTCTATGTGAGGGCCATAGCAATGAGGTAAACCATGATCACTCATGTTAAAAATAAGCCATTTTAAATTATTTCCTACTTCAGATAAAATTCCCGTATGTTGGGAGTCAAAGGTTTTACATGGAAAAAAAAAATACTAAGGTGTCAGTCTAATACAGAAGAGCTTCTGAAAGTGCAAGGTCAGGTGGCTGGGATGCTAAGCAACTGAGGCCAAAAAGCTTACTGAACTGCTCTCTTCAGCAAAAGCAAAAATCAAAACTGTCATATTATTCTCTAACTCTGTTAAATTGATGCATTCAGGCTCCCGTGTGCAATTCAGTTTAAATTACCTCCTAAAATAAGGACTTGGCTTTCAGACTATGCATGCTAAGTAAGCCACTCCTCAAGAACTCAAGAAAAGAAGTAAACATTCAATTATGCCTATTCTGTGGAAAAAGAACTTATCTTTCTAAATCTCATATGTGGAATAATTTTCTAACAATAATAGTCACTTTGAGACCACAGCTTTGTCTCCTGGGTCAGACTGATCTGTTCTGTTTGCTCCACTTGAAAACTAAGCAAAAGAACTTTAAAGGCTTTGATTGAGTTTTTAATATGTATGTTTATTTTTGTTCTATAATCAAAATAGCTGGGTACATACTAAAGGAACAGCCTATTTAAAAATTTTCTACTCAGGGAAGCCATCCACCAGATTCAACTTTCTTCTAATATGGAATTAACGTACATTCTACCATTTTGCCGCTATTTCACCAGGCCAAATAGCTGGGAGGAAAACATTTCTGATAGTGAGAAATGGATGACCAGAGCAAAAGAGGACAGGAAAGCAAGATTAGCAAGAAGAGGAAAGAGCGAACCACAGTAACGACAAGGAGGAACTTTCTCTATTTTTTCCCCACCTCGGACTGATACTTTTCGTTTCCAATTCTTTTCTTTCTGCTTCTGAAGTTATGAACTCCTCAGTCCTCCTCCCCTGCTCCTTTCTATCTTCCTATCTTTGCCCAAGTCCACTTCTCCCATTCCCACAAGCCTTCCTAAGCATTCACAACAAAATCAATGACAAAACCACCATTAAACAGAATCTTACTTAAAACTTCACATATTTTTTCAAAGTTCATAACCATACACTGCAATAACATTCAATCTTTCAAATTATATAAGATAAAGTAGCCACTTAAGTCCCAAGCGCAATACAAGATATTAGTCATTAACTACACTCTTATGGTATACGGTCTTCCTTTTTCTCTGTATTTCAGCCTACATATCTGAACAAATGGCTTGCTTAGTTTTTGAGGGTTTTTTCCTTCACCCCTGGATATCTCAATACTGGACATTCTCCATGGAGGACAGTGCAATTTGCTGTCCTAATTTATGTCACAGATCAAAAAATGAATTGGCTCCTTGGGTCTATTTCCCCTGGCTCTGCCTGCGGGTTCCTGTACTGCTCTTTTTGTTAAAAGCAAATTCTAATTTCTTTCACAATGTTTTGTTCATTCAGGCAAAGTTGGATTTTGAGGTTTTGGGTATTTTAATATCTTTTAATAGTTAAATCTCCCTAGACATTGGGGCTGTGTAGATTTGAAAAAATAAAAGCTATAAAGAAACATACGAGGGGCTGCCACTTGGCAGAACGACCAAGTCTACAGTACAGTTCAAAAATTCAATTATGAATCTCGTTTTTTCAAGGGTATAAGTACAAATTCACTGCATATATATTAATTACCCCCAGATGCAACTTGCTTGGCAAAATTTCACTAATACCAAAGTTGACTGTTTAGTGTCTTACAAAATGTTCTTTTCTTCAAAAACAACAGGCAGAGCAAGGAACAAAAAACACAAAGACCATCACAATGTGATACAATCTTCAAGAGATTAAGACATCCTCAAAAAATACAGAGGCAGTAGTTTACTTATCATAGCACAGGATTCTATTAGCATCTGTTTGATATTCCTGTTCAAAAATCAGAACGGCCAGAACACCTGTATATATTAAAAGGTTAAAAACTGTGTTCAGCTGATAGCAGCACAGTTTCATGGTTACTCTGAAAGCCTGACACTGCACAGTAAATTCAACTTCTACAGGCAGGGACCGACACCACATTTTGTGTTTCTACAGCACCTACCATAAAGAAGCCTTGGGCTCATGACTGGGGTTCCTTGGCTCTACAATATATAAAAATAACAGACAGATAAGGTTTATGATTTAACAACTACACTCTTCTGCTACAAACTCATTCTTTGGAAGTAACTCATGAAAAACCTCATGATCATGTAAGCATCACTTGCCTTATAACTGGGGTTGGGATAATAGTCCTTCCTTTCCTAGAATGATTTATGTAAGACACATAATAAATGTCAAATATTACGTTTCAAAATCTTTCTGTCAATAGTAGTTCAGGATTCTGATGGTAAAGCTACGAGAAGATTTCTTACTGAAGCGCAGCATATATACTCCAACACAATGAATTCCAACATAATCCCACTACAGTGTTTCATAGCAGTTCTGACAAGGTTCCAGGTGCACACAATTAGTTTATTTCAAAAACTCACAACATGAAAGGCCCAGGTGTACCTAAACGTATTGTCACATAGCACAGGCTGGGAAAAATCTTTGTTCAGAAGCACTAACCCCAGTTTTCCTTTCTTCTTACTAGGTAACTACTCCACCAGTCCTGTGCTACAACGGTCTGAAGGGTGTTTCTCACTTTTGCTCACAAAGGGCTCTTCAAAGTGTGACTGGCTTCCCAAGCCATGCCTGCTTATTGATCTCCTATCCAAAAAAATTCTACCATTGCATATTCCTGGGCAAAACAACTTCTGTCAATAGGTCTCATGCTATTCAAAGACATGGATATGTTTTAAATATCTAATTACAGGAAGTAAGTACTATTTAAGATCAGACACTACCAAGTGGGGTTTGCAGACAATGTCACGAAAAGATCTTCTTGCATTTGTCTCTACATTGTTCTTAAGTATAGTGTTTCCAGTTGGCATTTGTCAACCTGGCCACCTGCAAATATCTTTATTTGCACCTATAATATACCTATGGATGCTCAGCTAGTCTCCTGGTACATTTTGTACACAAAGCACACATAAAAGGGAAAGTATACAGCTGTAGCATTAATGGACACCTTGGGAAACTCAATTCTGTGCCGCAGGAAAAGGCATACTAAGCCATGACCTGTTCTTCTGCCTGGGCCTAAAATCTCCTCCATTTCCTCTCTCGTGCTCATGTTCCCAAGAACACCAAGGTGGAGCAAAACCTGAACTTACAAATGAGTTTCTTTAGCTTGTAGTGCACCACTTGACTTTTATGCAGCCACGACCCTTTGAACTCCATCACCTGGGAAAGGACTCGAGTTGTGCCTAACCCTGCACCTGCTCAGTGACACTGTGGAACGGCACTGCTGTGCCCAGCACTCTTCTGGGGCAGGAGCTGAAGGGTTTCACTCAAGGCAAAAGAGTTCTCCCTCCTACTCAGTTCATCATTTGAAATTGTGCCTGGTTATTAACAACTTGATGGCTATTTATGTATTCTCTTTGGATTCTGGAAGGCTTCCAAGTGGAAGCAGAGATATCTGCAAGAAGATGCTGAGCAGAAGCCTAATTCTGGGGGATGCTGTTGGCTACTTCACCACTACACATTGCTAGGTATTTGGTCTAAGCCAGTCCCTTCAGCTCTACTGTAAATGGGGAGAGAGAACCACAAATAATTGTTCACTCCATCATAAGACATGTACAGACAAAACACCTAACTTTTAGACATGTAAATCAGATTAGATGAATTTGACTTTATGTGCCCATTTCAGCTTCAATTTTTATCATGAAATAAGCATTCCTGTATAGTAACAAGGAAGAGGACAAAAATCTTTCATCTCAGAGTAATCACCACACATTAATTTCTCTTTTGGATTTCTTTCTCAGATTTCTTTTAATTAGTTTCATCATTTCTAGTAACCTCTCTCATGATTTAGGAACTCATATGACAAAAATACAATGAAAATTATGTTTTGAGTACTCTCCTGTCCTTATCTCCCTCCTCCTGCACTGCACAAAGTGCCTATAGCCACTTTTTTAAATTTATAATTTATTTCATTTATTTCAACTCATCTTATTCACCAGTATTACTATGGGATCACAGCCAGACCTTCATGCTCTTCTTGCTTACGAGTAGAACATTTAATTAGTGACTATTTTTAAAATTAACCCACCATCTCCATATGAAGCAGGGGACAATAAAATATTGAAGAGGAAGTAATTGTTCCTTAAAGTTCAAATTAACTCTTCTTCCTCTACTTTCTAATTTGTATGAAATTCCTGAGTTCTGGCAGCAGAGCGTTTACCCCAGAAAAATAATGATTTCTTAAGAAGTGACAAATTGTATTGCAATTTGGCATAAAGTGGTTGAAGGAGTTTCACACAATACAGTATCAGCAGCTTCTACACTACTGCAGTTAGAAGAAATGTAACATTGTGAAGTCCCATATAAACTATACAAGTAAAGCTTGGGAAAAGACACAAGGAGAGGTTTTGCTTGAAGTCCTTGAAATAATTTGTGGAAGCACCTTAGTTGTACATTTTGCAGAGGCTTCTTGCCCACTCTTGCCATGCAGCTGACAAGGCATGTAAAAGATGATGGAAACAGATGCAGAAGCAATAAAATATACAAGTGAAACAGATTATGCTCTGCAATTCTTTCTAGCAAAATGGCATGACTGCAACAACTCTACAGTAAATGAAATCAATAGAAAAGGAAAAGAATCCTACAAGAACTTGCTTTTCCCTCAGGGACTAATATCTTGGCAAGATATCATTGCTATTTTGTATGTTCAAAATTAAGTTTATATGCAGTCTTTCAATGTACACTTTTAAATCCCTGCTTTATGCTATCTATCTTTAATGACATTTCCTAGCAAAGTGTATCAAGAGCAAAATGTCCCATTTTACATGCAAGGCTGATTTCCCAGGTATGATGGGCATCCAGGGAAGTATATGCTTTGCTAAAATGGAAACCAAAATATTACCTTATTAGACAACAGCAATGTGTCCCCAACAGAGTGAACTGGTAAAACTTGTTTTTCTTTGGAAAGCTTGAAGAGATTCTTCTTAACAATGTACGTTTTCATCAGCAAAAGGTCTGCGTCAGCACAATTCCAGCAGCAAGAAGTTGGTTCTGCTGGTATGAAGTACATCTACAGCACACCTACACTGGCCGGCCTCTCCTATACTGGGCTGGGGAGTGACACTCACACACAAGGTGTGTGTTACACTAGATTATGTGGTACACTAAGGTATTGATACACTGATGACGTCCAGCTGGTGCTGTACACATGTGCTTAGGTAAACATGTTAGTATCCCACAGACAACCTCTCGATGTATTACTGGAGTTACAGCTGGCGAGTAGAGTTATACCACTAAGAGCCAGAAACGAAGGGAATGCTCATTGCAAAAGGATGGGCTGCAGGATAACCCTGTAACTACCCTCTCCCTAGGTAGACGTATTGTACAGAACAGTTCACTCCCTTACACAGGGAGCAACAGCACAATACAGAACAGCTTTATTTACCTTTGAAGGAGGAGGGAATTTCCTCAGAAAAGACATTCAAAGAAGGCAAAGACTGCCACATAAAGCACTCCAACTTCCACAGCTGCTTGAAAAAAAATCATTATTCTCCCACTACGTTCATATAAACTCTCAATTATATCTAATATTTTGTATGTGTAATAATTATGGAGGTACATACACAGAGAATTACTCTACAAAGCTTGTAATTATATTACACTGATGACTCATAAGAATGTGATGATATACAACAGAATATATCCATTTTTCAGTTTTCAATTTAAAACAACCAGGAAATGGCCCACAAAAGTGAGCCTTAATACAACACTTGGTGTTTCAATGAAACATTCAGATATTCTGAAATACTAGAATTAAGGTTGCCTGAGGAACACTAAGATGCTCTCACCTTAGAAATACATTACGATGCTGTCTTCAATGAGACAAACACGCATTAATCTTTCCACAAGACTTTGTTCTGTTCAGCACAGAGAAGAGGCAATGGTTAATGATCCCTGCTTGCGTTCCTCGCAGCTGAACATGTACCCCAAGTGCCTTACACACTGCGCAATATTCAACCAGAGCTCTGAAGACACATTCATTCTTTTATGAGCTTCCCAATGAAGCATTCAGTTCCACAGTATTTGAACACTTGAAAAATATTAAGGACTTTTTTTTTTCTTCTTCCACATGTCTCGGTGAGTTGAGGAAGTATTGCTATCTACTGTATTGCAGACTGGGAATTTGGGCACAGAGACTTTAAGATCAAAAGCATCTATTAATTTTGCTCCCAATCTGAGATACCTGGGACCTGATGTTTCTAAGCACCAACAATTACACGGTGTTTAATATGTTCAGAGTACAGCTCCCTATTACTACAGCTGCAGATGTGAGTCCTCAACACTTCTGCAAATCAGACCTCAGGGTCTCAAGTCAGGCACTGAGACAACAAAAAGCACACAGTGGCCACATTCAAAATTTTGAGTTAGGAGACGTTCCTACACTCAACTAGGAACTTTTTCACTCAGGAAGGAAGAGAAGGCAGAGAGCACTGTTCAAGTGCACAGACTGTCCTTTGCTGCTGTCATTAAAGGCACCCATTTCATGCTTTGTAACTACTACCTTAGTGAGGCAGAGGCTTGCAAGAGCAGTGTCCTCAACCCAGCAGTCCCAATTCATCCACAGAGGAATGATCATCCTGGAAACTGCATCAGATAGCAGTCCTTCACAGGAGAAGCAGTAAACTTAGCAATGTCCTTTGTCTCCTAAACTGCCCCCCACCCTCCACCCTGCTCCCCCCAGGACTCCAGCCTTCCAACCAAGAAGGTTTCTCTCTCTCTTGCTGGGATGCAGCACGAAGGTTTCGAGGGAGCGAGCCTCCTGTGTCCTGGAAAGGTGCTGATGGATGCCTACAGCCCTGGACTGAACTGCAGAGAGCCTGACTCAGCCTGCACCCAGCTCAGGGTGAACACTGGATGAGTTCAGCTCAGCCATGGTACCACTGAGCCCGCACTAACTGCGAGTTTCCAGAGGAAGCCAGAACTAAACAAACTCCTGTGGACAAATGAGTCTGAACCCTTCACCCAAGTAGTGCTCCATCTTACTCACAGGCACAACCTCTGAGAAAGAGAGTACTATTTACTGAACGCAGGTACGTACCTCTTGTATGCTTTTTTTTTCCCCCTGCCAAAACAACCTCCTTCAATAAGCAGTCAAAACTGCAAATAAGGTGGGCTAAAGATGTAATTAGACTTGACTAGAAGTTGACTGAAAAGTACAGGAGTACATAATCTGAAGCCTACTGAAGACAACAGGCAAAAAAAAAAAAACAACCCAACAACAAAAAACCCCCACAGACTTCAGTAAAGCACAGAAAAATTCCTTCCTCATCGAATACCACCTTATCATAGAATCATAGAATCGTTAAGGTTGGAAAAGACCCTTAAGATCATCGAGTCCAACCGTTAACCTAACACTGCCAAGCCCACCACTAAACCATGTCCTCAAGCACCATGTCTACCCGTCTTTTAAATACCTCCAGGGATGGAGACTCAACCAGTTCCCTGGGCAGCCTGTTCCAGTGCCTGACTACCCTTTCGGTGAAGAGGTTTTCCCTAATATCCAACCTAAACTTCCTCTGGCACAGCTTGAGGCCATTTCCTCTCGTCCTATCACTCGTTACTAGGGAGAAGAGACTGACACCCACCTCACTACAGCCTCCTTTCAGGTAGTTGTACAGAACAATAAGGTCTCCCCTCAGCCTCCTCTTCTCCAGGCTAAACCACCCCAGTTCCCTCAGCCGCTCCTCATAGGACTTGTGCTCTAGGCCCTTCACCAGCTCTGTTGCCCTTCTCTGGACACGCTCCAGCACCTCCATGCCCTTCTTGTAGTGAGGGGCCCAAAACCGAACACAGTACTCGAGGTGCAGCCTCACCTTGTTCCGCGCACAGAGCAGGGGCACGGAAGACAGACCGCTGTCATGGCGAGGAAAGAGAGACACGCTCAGGTGTGTAATCGGGGGGGTGGGGGTGTGCGAGTATCACAGCACCTCAGTGGGAAAGATCTGAGCTTCAGTCAGTGAGTTTTGTATCTTTCTCATGGACTGTATGAATGGAAATATTCTGATATACATACAACATAAATGAAAGGTTACTGCTTTGATTACATGGTATTTTAATTCACTGTTAAAATATTTGAATGAATTAACAGAGAAGACTATTAATCTGCTTTTTTTTCTGGAGGAATGAATATATTAAGAAAAATAATTTTCCTTGCTCAGTTGAAAAACTGTGATTTAAACCCCCTTATTAAAGAGATTCCTTTGTCAAAAAAGTCACTAGTTCTCTAACTAATGTTCCTTTTTCACAGTTGGTAATTAACCTGTTATGCATCAAACTTAATTTTGGAAAGGTAACACCACTGACGCTTAAAGAAATGAATGATAAAAGAAATGTTAGAGCCCCTAATTCTGTAATTCCTATGTAATGACAATTAGTGAACTACTGTTTTCCACTAGGAATTTTTTTCACCACTAGATAAAGGGGCTGCTGTGCTTTTAGGATTTACTCTCATGATCAAATTGTGTCTCTTATAGCTATCAGAAACATAATTAAAAGAAGACTCTTCCTAGAAAATAAACCTACAGATAGTTTTTAATTACATCTTGTTTCCTTTACAGTTTGAAAGTTGACAGCAATTGCTATAGAAACTCAGAACTGTGTCTGGTAATTTTTGCCCTGCGCTCATTTAGAGAAGTCCATGTTGAATATCAGTCCCACTTGTCAATAGAGGAGAATCTGAAATATATTAACATTTAGTTTTACAGGACAGATACTAATTGGGTTGTTATTTTGTCTCTGTGTAAATTTTCAGTGACCTTTCCAAAAAAGAAATAACAACAAGTCAATAGAAACTGTTTCTTCTTGACTTTCTCCATCCCCTTTTAAGTATTTTTTTTAAACAGCCATCTGAAGTTTCTTAATCCCTTTCCAGCTACATACAATTTTTTTTTTTTTTTTTTTTTTAAGGTAGAAAGGATAAGTAAGGTGGTTTTGTTCTTTTTTTACTTTGCATTTTACTTTAATGGAGGTTTTCTAAGTTGTTATCTCAACTAACATATTCTGTATTTACAGCAAATAAGATCAGTTTTCCAGCACAAAGTATCTTAAGAACTCACTTCCCTCCTCACCCTCTCCCAGGAAATGGAAAAAGAAAACACAACCAAACGACAACACAGAGGGGCCAGCTTTCAGCAGTTGATGCACGTTTGTGCATCTTGTAAAGAAATATCAGAACACACATAATCAGTTTATCTACATATACCCACTGATCTTACTGAATAACGGTATTTGTAAATATTAGTTTTATCAGCACAGCAGTGGATAGAGATTGAATCAGTCCAAATACTATAGTACTTGCTCTGCACTCAGCCACCACATGCTTGACGCCCTTCCCTCTGGTGGGCAAGGGGTCTTGCTAATATTAAAGTCAATGCAAACCCACAGCCATTTTAAAGGGTGGCATGGCCAGCTCCAGGAATACTCTGCCTCCCTCCTGAAAGTAAAAGAAGATTGAACCCAAATGCACTCAGCATGGGAAAGAAACAGGAGAAATTAAAAATCTAAGCGCAGTTGCAGAGCCATGACCTCACCGGGATGACAAACATGGTGGGACAGCTTGCTTGACTGGAGTGATGGATGGGTACAGTTTTTTTGAGGAGAGATTTAAAACCTGACTGAACAAAGCCCTGGGCAACCTGTTCTGCCTGGACTTGCTTTGATCAGGGGGCTGGACTACAGACCTCTGCAGGTCCCTTCCGATCTCATGATTCTGTGATTGAGGCTTTGCATGTGTGTGTACATGTAATTCTTTGTGGGAAAATCAGGCTCAGTCTTTGCTAAGAAGAAATTTTCAGCTAGGAAAAAGCCCAAAATACTAATCTCAACAGAAAACTTCATACAGAAAACGCTTGGACTCAATGATCTTAAAGGTCTTTTATAACCTAAATGATTCTATGATTCTATGATATATAGCTACTATACGTGATTTCAGTGGGCTTAAAAAGTAAAAGGAGCCTGAAAGACTGTATCATAACATTGCCAAAAAAGATGGAGGTAAAAGATGGCAGTGTGATCTTCTTTCTCAGTAGATTACATTACACTAACAAACTCTGAGGTCATTTACATGCAAACTCCCTGTCAATTCTTTCCACAGTGAATGGTTAAGCGTGTAATTTTGGGCAGATAAACTGCATGCTTGCTACATGGCAACATTTTAAGTAGCGTCTTTGGCTTACCCTCCTCATGAAACCACAATCAGAAGAACTTCTATAAATATCATTTATGAAGCGCTTCATCATTTCAAGGCATGGTGGACCAACTAGTTAATATTTAACACAGCTCTTGGGATTATGGCACCATTTCACAGACGAGAAAGAGAGGGGCTCCAACATCCCCTTTCAGAAGAAATGCCTGATTTCTGGGTGCCCATCCCTGGGCTTCAGGGGATTGAGAGACCTAACAAGGTCCTGCCATACAGGATATGTAATATGGCTATTAATTTATGATACGCTCGAAGAACTCTTAGTCCTGCAACCCATCACTCAATAGGATCATTGGTTTTTTTAAATGAAAACAAAACTCTACACGTGCACTCACAAAGCCCTTTAAGAGTATTGCAGTGGGATGCTTTCAGTTAATGAAATAAAACCACGAGATTTTAGGGGTTCCAACAAGTTCCTAAAGATACAAGATGTCCAGTTACAAAAGACACTAAATTTTGCATAGGATTAGCTAACACGGTGAACTGCTGAGCTTCACATCCTATAAAATCTATGCAAGCCCTGCAAATCACGTTAAGTAGTATTTTTTGCCTTCTTTCCTTAGATCTTTACAAATAATTATTTGGATTTTACTTTAATATTTTGGAAAGCAGAAACCTCTGCCAGGAATACAATATTTCATGTCATAATCCTGATACAAATCATCATTCACTCAAATCAAATAGATACTGATGAAAACAAACAAGAAATCCAGGTCCTTTCAGTTGTTCAGCAACCACTGCCTTGACTTTGATACTACAATTTCATTAATGTTCTAGTTCTGAAGCTCTCACTGACAGGAGCTAGGTTTCTACTACCAAAAAAATAAGCATAAAAGGATATGTCCTAACATATACTAAAAAATCAAATTAGAGATCTTTGGAAGATGCCTTACCAAAGAAAACAAAGCAATGCATGCTTTTGTGGTTAAATTCCCTTGACATTTCTATAATCTTGTTATTACAGTCTGTAAGAAAAAAGAAAAAATCCTATAAAGGTACCCAAATACTAATTAGCAATGCCATGTTTAAGTATCTGTTTGTTACTTGGAAGTTGGCCATTTCTGTACTGTGCAGTGAGTTTGGATTAACGTTTGTGCAGTGAGTTTGGATTAACGTTAAATATAAGAAACAGTAGGAATTTTCAAATCCACACACAGGTACGTAAAACCATCTAGACCAAAGGCGATTACATGCTGCAACTCCTCCATTACTAATAAGGGATTGGAAAATTGATAATGCCAAACAGAAAACTCCCCTACAAGGAGACCTCACCATATGGCTTATCTCAAACCCAAAGGGAATTGAACAATAAAAGATAATAATTTTCCAAGAGCGATGCAGCAGTGCAGAGTGGAGGACAAGAACCAGCCACAGCCTAGAGACTAATGCTTATGAAGCATTTTTATAACACAGTTCTTTATATTTTCTTGCAAACATCAAGCCTTAGGGAAGTACTACAATTAATCCTGTCTTAGAAATGATGAAATTTGAAGCTTACTAGTTATTTCCTCAAAGAAACCAAATCATTAACTAAGTGAACAACACAGCTCAGAATTATTGATTTCTAGAATTGATGTATGAATCATGAAAATACACTTCAACAGAAGTTTCTGAACTCTGCTCCAACTTCTCAAAGCTTTTGAACTTCCAAACATATTAAATTCTACACGACGATGCTGCGTTAACAGAATCTTAATTATACAGTTTTAAACGACTTCATCGAATCAATTACCTACTCACACTGTTTGCGAGGAATTTGTTATAACAAACTGAAAACAAGTAAGAAACCAGGACGTGCGTTTAAAATTCTTAAATAGTGCATTTTATCAGAAGTCACTGAGAGTATAAAACTTCTTTACTCTATACCTCAAGATTAGCCATATATGAAAAAGCTACACTTAATAAAATATATGATTGTGAATGTGCAGTATACTGTATATATGGGGAAAAAAAAGCATCATCAAGTTTTGCCTTGTCAGCTAACTGCTAAGCATTCCTGGCTAGAAAGAAATATATGCAATATTTGGTTATACACTTGTCCACTGGAGGTTTTTCCCACATGTTTCTCTGATACAAATATTACTGGTCATGAGACAGAACAGCAAGAGGGACTACTGCTCAGCTGGAACATAGAACTTGCCAACCTTCCTTTCATCATCTCTTTTTCATTAACATACTTCTAAAGTATGCATACGTCTAAGAATGCAAACCACAAAATACTATGAAATCATTATAGTTGCACAGGCATGACTTGGTATTAAAATATTATAAACTCAACAGAATCATCACAATTTCATTTTCCTTGTCAGTTCCTAGGATGTATTGTGCACCAGTTGCACATAATAATAAGAGGGTTTTAGCTTCTGAGCACTGTTTTCATCATGGTTGTCTGCTTTCCTGAACAATTTAAAATGTCATCAGCCATTAAGATACAACCAGATTCATCAAGGTGTCCTTGGATAATTATCATAAACATGAAGTTTGCACATGTGTTAGCATAAGCTTTCTTTCTACAAAATGTATGTAATTCCCCCAAGTCAGATAAGATAGGATATGCTCTAAGGCATAGCGATGCTTGAATGAATGTAAATCCTTCCTACTTTTTGTCGTCACAGTAGAAACAGAAGCTTTTCTGCTGAACTCTAAAAAAAAAAAAAAAATCACCATCAGCAGTGGATTTCAGTACATATTCAAGTTCTCAAAAATAAAATAAAATAAAATAAATAGGGCTTGCCTACCCAGACATGTATTCAGCCATTACAATTAATTTGTCTTTTTTGTAGGAAAAAAAAAAAAAGCTATGGAAAGTACAGATCCTCATTTTGGATTTAAAATAAATCCTCTACATATCTATGCAACCTAGAATCAAAACTAATAGGCTTCTAGATTCATGTAAAGAAGCTCTACTCTGAAACAGGCTTGTAGTTTACGTGCAGTCCATTGGCCAGAGCTGGAACTTGCACTTGAGAGACAGAAGAAAAGATCACCAAGCACAAGAGCACAAGATGGAAAACAGAATGAGAGGTAGAAAGGAAAAAAAACACCCCACATTTGCACAGACTGGACTGCATAACATGCTCAGCTGGTGTGAATTAGTATAAAAGCTCCTCCAACATCAGTGAAGATGTGCCAATTTAGACCAGATGAGATCTAAGCTGTCATTAGCCAAATGGCAAAAGAAAAAAAAAAATTGGCCCAGTTCTTATTCATTCCAATTTCCATGCACATGCACACAAAAATATATCATTGGCTTCACCGCTGTTATTCCTAGTTTCCCTCAGCGTAAGTTGGAGAAGAATCAGAAGTATTACGTTTCCACAGGCTTGCTCATAAACATCTATTGACTGCACAACTGCTTCAGCTATCCAACACCATCCTACAACAACATTTCAGATGAGATTAAATTCACCTTATTTCAGATTTCATAAAAAAAAAAAAAAAAAAAAACAGAACGGGAGGCCAGGCAAAGCAGGAGGATTCCTGCCAAGCTGTAATTTTTATTAGAAGCCATATGACTAGCTTTGGAAAACTTCACCCTCAAAGATGTCAAAAAAATTCAAGGGTTTTAAGCACACAGAGCAAACCAAGAGCAGAAACAGGCCAGTGCCAACCCCTTCCCCAGCACGGGGAGATGGAAGAAAGTTTGGACCAGCATCTGCACTTCATCACTCTCCAACTTCTCAACGGACAGAGGGACCAGCCATTACGCAGTTCTGCACGGCTGATGTTAAGCTAATCACAGGACAGAGAGGAAGCTGAATTCAGTAGAATTGCTAGTCACATTGTTCATGCCTTGATTTAGCTTTAGTCAATATTTACAATACGTTTAGGCAATCCTTTCAGACAAACAAAATAGCCCTTTCCTCTCCCTGTTTTGCTGCCAGAGAAACTGCGAGGATGTCTATGCGGCACACAAAGGCTAAAGGTACACAGGCCACTTCTTGAACGAGCTAATTCAGCTGCCAATTCTGGTCTAGTCAGGTCAATAGGAAGCTTCAAGAAGAACAATTTATCCCACTTCTTTCTTGCTGAGGTAAACCATCCAGCTCTGCTACAGCTAGGCTGTTTGTGGCAAACCTATCTTGAGGATTTACTCATCTGCCAAGATTGCAGAATGCACCTGCCTCTTCCAGTGACCCAAAAACTGGTGTGCTGTTCCCCCGTCTTCTGCTCCTACCACTAATCTCAAGATAAACTCATCACTACATCAGTTTTATTAGACCAGCTTAAATTGGCAAATCTGCCAGCTAATACCAGAGAATCACAATTGTGTGCTGATCCTCACAAATTTTTGATCTCAAAATTCACATAGTCACACAGACATGCTATGATAGGAAAACTGCAAAGTCTGCCTCTATCGATCTTTCCCCTCTTTGAATCCACATAGCTCAAGTAAGAAAGGAAGGTGAATTTGCACAATTGCACTTCAAGCAAGGCACACAAATAATTATGGAGATGTACTGTTCTCTGCCCTTAAACTGCTCTGTATTCTATGACCATGAAGACTGCCAGAAAAACCCAAAGACTACCTGAGTAAAATCCGGACAAAAAACTTCCAAGAGACTACCTGCAAACATCTCCCACTCCTCCCAGCTACCACTGAAAAGAGAAGGTACAAATTCTGTGTTTCATCTGCATTGTAAAGTTAGTCTGCTTGCCCATATGTGCCAAAAAGGAACACGGTACTAGGGGATGATTAGAGGAAAAAGAATATTATGTTGCAGGAAGAGCGCTGGTGATATGAAGTTTGACACTGTTTGATTGAGCCAAGAAACATACACTTGGGTCCTCAATATCACTGGGGAGCTCTTCTATGTGTTTGCCATGGTTGACACATTTGCTTTAACACTTCTACAAATTTGATCTAAAAGATTAATAAAAAGTAAGACAAGTGAAAATGATCGATAAAGATTTAAAAGTATCCCAAAAGCTTACAGTGGTCTCTTAAGGTAGCATAAGCATAGGTTTCACTGGTGAAATAAAGGCACAAGGCTATCACTCAGGTTGTTAAATGGTGCCTGTCAAAAAAAACGCCAGGTCTGATTATTTCAACGATAGCAGCCAAATCCATCTGGTGCTCAGCGACCATCCAGAAAGCACTTACAAGCTTCAAAGGACTGAGTTACTATGGCACATCCTCAAGACATATACATGAAATCATTACTAATCAATTTTTATTTCGTAAGAAGTTTTCTTTGGCCTTCTACCTTAAAGCTCAGTTGAGTCCTGTGAATATTACTGGTATTTGTGTCTGCCCCATAAGAATTTAGTGCCTCTTTTTTCCCCTTTCTCATCCTTTGCTGCCCTGAAAACAGCTTACCGTTGAGCAGCAAGATTGTGACGCTAAACGACAGCACTCCCTTCCCCTTCTCCTTCCTTGTTTCAATGATCTGTCGGTGAATTCAGAGCAAAATGGCGTTAGGGGGATACTTCTGAAGCCAAGGATAAACACTCTGCACCCAGAGCCATCCTGGTTCTAATTTTGTGAGATTTGATTTTACTGTTCAACAAAGTGTATTCCAAAAGCTGTAGTTTGGAGGAGCACAGACACAACAAAAAGCAGCTGCACATCGCAGCAGCTCTGGTTTCATATGCCTGATCGTTTCAAAATTCAGCAGATGTTTACTTTTGGGCATCAGCTCAGCTACACTCCTGCAAATACAAGTGCCCAGCAACTGGGCATCACTGAAACTGATGATGCTCTGAGAAGGGTAAATGCAGAGACCTTGCAGGAGTAGGACTATAATGATTTAATTATCACACACAATAGCAGAACCGATTACAGTGGAACATACAAATATCAAGGCACCAAAGGAAAGAATTCTCTGAAGAACCTCTTTGCAACACACAAAATCGGAGAATGGTTGAGGTGGGAAGGGACCTCTTGAGATCATCTAGTCCAATTTCAATCCCCCTGGTTCATGCAGGGACAGCTAGAGTTGGTTAGCCAGGATTGAGTCCAACCAGGTTTTGAGTATCTCTGCAGATGGAGTGACCCAGGTCAGTAATCTCCAGCTGAACTGACTAGGACACCTTGTCTTCCATTTTTTTTCTTTTTCCTTTTCCTTTGTTTTTTTGGGTTGTTTGTTTGTTTGTTTGTTTGTTTAAGTAACAGTAAATAAGCCAAAAAATTAAAAAGCTTGAAAAAGACTGCATTTTATATGCTCATTGAAAACCATAAGCTTCACAGAACAATTCTTGCCTTCTGAAAATGAGCTGGGAAAATATATCCACACAAACTACTACTCTGGATCGTAGCAACCACAATGGACAAGCAATTTGAAAATAATGAATGGCAATGTAAAAAGCAAGAAAATTGACTTCCCCAAGTAAGGCACAAACACTGTTGGAGAAAGCCTCAAATCCTTTCCAAGGATCTTCAGCTGTTTGGGATTCCAGCTACACAAGACAAAGTGATTAGTCCTCTCCATGGATGCTGTCTGACATCTTAAGATTTTCATCTTTAAGAAAAGATCCTTTAAGGAATAAAAAGGCCTGTAACACCTTCATTATTTAGGAACTCTGAAAAACATTCCAATAGGAGGGCAACACAAAAATTTTCATCTTTATGAAAGACCTCAATAGCAGCCAAAAGCAAAGTATTACTCTACACGACTCCCAGCTGCTCTTGCATATCAGCACAAAAGAAGAGAAGAGAATATTTTTGATCTATCCTTCCTGGCAGAAAACACACAAGCTAATGTTTCAAAAGAATAAACAACATCTGTTTTGGATGGGGTAGATGGAGAAAAAAAATCATGAGCCAACCTGCAGATAACCTAAGTGCACGGATTTATAAGAGATCATGGTAAATGTGTGTTGATTATTTGCTTAATACATCTGGAATGTATTTCCTCATTTATGCAATAGGATGGTGGGTTTTTTTCCCCCAGAAAGAAAGATACTCCACTGGGACTCATAAAGGCAGTGATCTTTTAGGAAGTTACTATTACATTAAGAATAGTAGAGATTGTCTTGCATTTTCTTGTTCACAGCTTTATAATTAACAAAGTAAAAATGTAGGCTGTTATGTTTGATGGAAGTTTCCCCAGAGAGACCAAATAATCTAAAGCAGCAACAGCTTTCTATAATTCTGAATATAATTATAAGAGTGAATTTCTTTTTATGGTGTAAACAGTCATAGTTAAGTAGATGGGTCTTAGTGGTTGCCACTTGCATTCCTAAGGGCACCTGCAAGAAAGTCAAGTTGCTCTCTGCCACATCTTAGGGCAGTTACTGAAGTATTACTGTTAATTCATGCCATATTAACAAATGTATGTTTATAGGTAGGGGCGCTTTATCATTGACATTACAATGCTGAATCTGGAATCAATGCTGCAAATTTAAGAGCAGATCATCAGAATAACAAGGACTAAACAAACGCCTCTCCACAGAAGCACAGGTTTTCCAAAATTTGGCCCTTCTTACTGTAAAAAAACAAACAAACAAAAAACAAAAAACCAAAAAAACCCACAACCAAAAACCAAACCACTCTGCTATGCTTAGTGGAGTTGACTGTGTGATCACATATACACAACAATGCACGTTTATATATTTACATAGAGATAGACAGATGTGTATACACCACACAAAGACACACCATCTTTCTGAACTAATATTCTTGGAGTTATAAAGAAAAAGCTTTTTTAGCCCAAATGGCTGACAAGAACTAAGTGTGCTGATGAACCACACAACTTCCACTTGAGGGCAAGGCTTAGCAGAGATACCCTAGAAAATAACAGTACAGTACGATAGCTGGAAGGACCAGCCTGAAGTATAATGCCAAGAGAGGAGAGACAACATGCATCTCCTGGTGGCCTAAAAGAATACTAAACCATATCGTGCCACAAGCCTTCAAGGCACAAATTGTGGACGCTACAAAGCAAGAAAGTAGTGCCAGCATTTCTCCCTCAATGCTGCAGGGGCGTATACTCCTACAACACACAGGACCAACATCAAAGATGCCCAACATCTGCTATGGTTGCAGATACCACAGAAGCTCCTCTCAGCCTGTAGCTCCTCAACAAGATTAAATTTTCTATCTTAGCCATACACAGCTGAAAAGCTCTTTCTTTCACCACTACAACTCCCTCTCACAGAGAAAAATCTCCCTACACAAATAATTTCTATGCTCTGAACACCCTTCCACCTTGAAATTTCATCACCTGCCCTTCTGCTGACTCCTGCACGTTCTCTCTCAGGATCCACCTCACCTAACCCAAACCACTGTCTGGAGAAAGGTGGTGGCTGTTAGCAGCATGCGTTGGAAGCATGAGCATTAGATAACCGTACATTAACGTTTCTCATTTTGCTTGGTCCCTCTACTCTTTGGCAACCAGCTACAACGATGAAATTGCGGATGGATTGTTAGCTTACTTTTTGATGATGTAACATGACAGCTATTGAGACCTCCAAGATTTTCAAACGTATACAAACCTTTCTTCACCCACTCCATTACACAGTATCCCCACAAACATGCACACAGCTTAGCAGTACACTCTTTAAAATGTATTACAACATCTAGATACATGATCAGATTTTTAAAAAAAAAGATAAAACACCTCTTGTTCACATTGTTTTCAAAGGAAGTTTTGGTATCTGGCCCCTCAGAAAGACGAATCTTTTCATTATGGGCACCAGCAGTAGGAATCGGAGTCTCAAAAGCATGGCCCTCTGATCTCTACCTCTTTTAAGTACCAATACCTATGAAATCAAGAGCACATAAGAATGAGATGGTACCGTAGGTTTCCAGCTACATGTGTCCAATAACGTCCAATGCGGTTGCACTGCCATTAGCACTAAGACAGTTATTCATTACTCATTTTCACTACTCAAGATTATCATCACACAACAGACACAAAATGCAAGTTACGCCATGAGTTTCTTCTGTTGGGAATGAAGGAAACATGTATGGTTCTGTTCATTTTTCCTTCTGTGATTCTTGTTTGGGAAGCAGCTGTAAAAGCACAACTGCCTCAATGCTCCCTCATGACTTAACCAGGTTTTAGCAAAATTTTATGATATGCCTAAATATAAACATTTCTGATACAGTTAGGTATGGAGCAATCCAGACCAGAAGAGAGGCAGGGGAAAACCCTGGAAAACAGTAATGATATTGGGCAGAAAATTCAGAGAAGATAGTAAAGCAAGGCAGTCGGATTCTACCTTGAGCTTACGCTTGGGACCAAATGCCATGGGTAAGGAGAATAAAGGGCTACGCTTCCATAAGCATCACCTTACTGGCTCTCTTTTTCTGTAACATAAACCCTCTGTTGTCCCCCGAGATTCAGTCAAGACAGTGCCCACAGAGGAGGGTGCAACTATCAGGCAAAGGAGTACTGTGTTTGCAAACAGTCTTTTGTGGATCCCATAGATCAAATATATTCAAGGATTTCTGCTCCCCAGGTACTCTAGAAGAAATACATTGAAGTTTCGGATACTGTTTTGTTCTGCTTAATATACTTAGAGGAGGGGGGGGGGGAAGGCAACTAAGATATGTGATCATCAGGTTTGCCCTTCTTTTATTTAATAGGGAATGTCTGTGGGCAAAACTTTTGATTATGGTACAATGTTCTTGCACCATGTGTGAACGTGTCACTGCATGCAGTTACGCGTCTGAAACAGCATGAATAAGGAACACAAGAGGAGAACAGAGTATTCAGCAAACACCTAAGGAGACCATCACATTAAATTCTGATTCATCTGGGAAGGAACTATGCTACACTGAAAAGCATAATTATGCATTTTGTCTTAATTGAATATGCTCTTAAATAGTATAACAGAAAGTGTCTATGCTCTTTTCTTGGCAGTGGCCGTGCACATAATACAGAGCTTAGAACTAATGTGCCCTACCTGCCAAGTATAAAGTTCAGTACATTTTGGTCTTTTTGTTAACCTGTTATTCACAGCTATGCTGTTTTTGAAGCATTTACCATGTAATAAATGCAGCAGCTGAAAAGTACCCAGAATCAGCGGTCATTCATACATTCAGTCATCGAACAATTCGAGCACGTTCAGCAGAACACATGAATGTGCACGTGTATTTAATAAGAATGGGCACCACAAGTTTTGTATACAAAGAATTGCTAAGACGGGAGTTGAAATCTTTCTGAAACCTTGAGGGCTTTTTTCCACCCTGAGACTATAATGTAGCTAATTTATTATACATATTTCATCCAACATTTATGTGAAAAACTGACATGCCATCTTGGCAGGATTCAAGAAACAATTTTGCTGTTCCAGCGTCGTATAAAACTGTCATATAATACCAATTCTGTCAATCAACAGTGTCAAATTTTGAAAGTGTCTCTTTGTTCTGACTGGTTAGTACTACTGCGTTTTACAGAAAAAGGTTAGCCAGGTCAGATTTCAAAGATGACCAGCTCTTAAGATAATCTGAAACTTCAAGCAGCAGAGAACAGAGACCGTTGAAGAGTGTAGCCTGAGAAATAAAATCCTTTGTTGAGAATTCAAAGCCTTTTTTCAGTAGGAAAAAAATACAAAAGCATACATTCTTTAAATATACATTTAGCCTCTTGGCCTTACTCCACAAAGCTGCTCTTCAGCACCAAGAGCACAGCCAATAATTTGTTGTTACAGCCTGACTTTCCTGATACCATTTTACTTTTGAACTTCTAAAAGGGTTTTAAATTCCCAAATAGTCTAGTCCCACTTCTTGCAGTCTGTTCCATTTTTGGAACATAATTACTAAAAATAGCCTTAATTAGCATTATATAACAACAGGGGGGGAACCAATCAAAAATTCAAAGGAAACAGCTCTGTAAATTTTGGGCACTGACTGAGAAACAGTGCAGCTGATCCATCAAGGATGTCTGAAGCAAACTGCCTGAAGAGAAACATCAATTTCAGAATCAATTGGAAACTGTTTTTGTAATTATGTATAATCATAAACATGTAACTACCAGCACTCTGAATACAGAGGTATGGCCAGCTAGGGAACAGAAAGATAAGGAGAAAAAAAAAAAAAAAAAAGAATTAACCAATTAGCATCAAGGTAGAACATGTCTTTCTCCCTTTTCCATCAAATATCCGTGCTGTGTTGCCTTCTCTGAAAGTTGAGAACAATGTATCCAAGCCATTTTCATGCTTTCTTAATTAACATTGCCTAAACGCTTAATTTCTAGCCCTGACAAAGTGCTGTTTAAATTACTTGTCAATTGGATAGAAACGATGAGACCTATCGCATTTGAAGGTCCGTATCTGCTTGCACTCCCTCTGCCAGGTATGTACACCACAGCAGGTCTGCCTAAGTATTCCTCAGTCCATAATGGGGAAACGTCTCCCCAGTGCCAGGAACTATCATTTAGGAACAAAAGAATTTGCAAGCCATCAGAATTTACTCTATTTGTTGTAAATTATGACTGTCACTTTTATTTATATAGATAGGTAAAATGAAATAAAACTGTGCTGAAGTGATAGGTTACTTTGAACAACTATTCTTATCTGGTCCTCTACTAAAATCTTAACCATTAATAGCTGCTATAAGTTAATTGCCACAATGTGGGCCAGCACTCCACTAAACTCCTCCTTTGAAGGCTGGTAGAGAAATGGGTCATCCTTCATTTTTCTTTTCCTTTTTTTCCCCTGATACTATCAACTTTTTTCCTGCTAGTATCACCCACCTTTATCTCCAGAAATACATCTTGCAAAATTGAGGACGGTGGTTAAACATCTTCCAGTCAACCCACTTCCAAGCCCGAAACTAAGACTGAATGCAATTTGACTGATTAAAATCAGAACTCTGGGAGTGCTGAAAAAGCTGGAGCTCAAATAAGACCTAAAGAGCACCTCTGTGAGCAGATAGATCACACATGTGGTACCCGGGGATCCCTTCCTATTTCAGATGTTCCTCACTGAAAAGTACTAAACAGATATTCTCTGTTCCTCAATACCATCTCCTTCACAGAATGGCTGCAGTGGGAAGAGACCTCTGGAGATTGTCTAGTCCAACTCTTCCCGCTCAAACCAGGGTCAGTTAGAGCAGGTTACTCAGGCCCGTGTCATACAGTTGGGTTTTTAGTAGCTCTAAGGATGGAGACATCACAACACTGCCAGGCAAGCTGCTCTAGTGTTCAAACACCCCCACAGTAAAAAAGTTTATGTTTAACTGGACTTTCCTGTATTTCAGTTTGCTCCCACTGCGTCTCCTCCTGTCACTGTGTTCCACTGAGAAGAGTCTGGCTCCGTCTTCCTTACTCCTCCCCATCAGGTATTTATATACACGGAGAAGATCCCCGAGCATTCTTTCTTCTCAAGGTTCTCCCCCCATGTGACAGATGCTCCAAGTCCTTAATCACCTCTGTGGCCCTTCGCTGGACTCACTCGAGCATGTCCATCTCTCTCTTGTACTAGGGAGCCCAGGACTGGACACAAATCTCCAGATGTGTCTCACCAGTGCTGAGCAGAGGACAAGGATCACGTCCCTTGACCTGCTGGCAACACCCTTTTTAATGCAGCCCAGGAAGCTGTTGGCCTTCTTTGCAGCAAGGGTGCATTGCTGGCTCACAGACAGCATGTTGTCCACCCAGCTTTTTGCACAATAAACAGACAACCCGAGTTGCAAACTGTATCTTTCCCTGTCCCTGCTGCAACTGGTTTCATCCTTTCTTTCAAAGACCTCGTGTGCATTTCAAACAAAACGAAATGCTGCGTTTCTCCAAGCAGATTTTGCTGCATGTGGAGCCGAATGGTACTCTTTATTCCTTCCTAAATGAACGTAACCTGAAATACCTCTGGTCTTTGGTCTGTAATTTCTAATCTCATCAGCTGGGACCGCTCTTGGCGTAGCACTCGTATAATGAGACTGAGCTAGCAGTCATGCAAAACCAAAAGATGGCCCTAGACAGATTTGTGATGGTTCTTCAGTCAAAGTGTTTCACATATTTCCTAAACTCAACACCTGTCAGGAACGTAACAGAAGACTCACTTTGCCAAGACTACTTACTTTTCCATAATACACTATATAGTCAACACAGAAAATGCAAGACAGGATACAAAGAAGAAAGTCAGAATCTGACACTGCCTGCGACGTGCAAAACCAGAAGCTGTCTTCTTCTAGCGTGAAGCTTGAGAAAGCGGTCCTGATCATTGCTTACTGGTGGAGGCTTTTCTCCACAAATGTCGCGTCACACATTAACATCCTAAACTGCTCCCAGCAGTTTGGCAGAAGGCACGCCTACCAATGCATGAAATCATCACAACTTGGACTGGATCAAGGAGACACCCCAAAAGTATGCTAGCCCACTGTGAAGAATAGGCTGCTTGGAATTGCTACTTGGTCAACTCGGGAGAGATAAAAATACAAGGATTAATAAAGAGAATAATCAATGCTCTCTAGGTACAGGTAGAAGCACTGGAACAGGAAGAAGCAGAATTGCAAATAGGTGGAACAATAAAACAGACTCAATTCTGTCTGACAACTCAACTTAATTTTTTCATGTCAGAACAAGATTTCTCCTGTACTCCTAGAGCTGAGGATTTACTCTGGCAAGTGTTCCTACTGATGGAATACTGCTTCAGAAAACCATGCCTTGTTCTGGTTATAGTCAATGATTTATGTCTTTATTGAAGGAACTATGGAAAACAAATAGAAGATCAAAGGAAATCTTTGACGTCTTTATGATTGTCTTTGGAGTTTCAGAGCATGCCTCCCTTAATTCCCTACTAACTTTGGAAACCTCTTCATGTAATGGTTTTGCTGATGGCAGCATGTGTGAAACTATATTAAACTTGAAAATACATCTCTTTGATGAATGAAAGGAAACCCTGAAGTGCTAATTCCTCCAGCATTCTTTTCTTCTCATTTACCTTTCTTCAAGAAGCTGACTGAACAGTAGCTAGGAAAAACTGAGTTGTATCACTCTGCAATTCACATTCAGGAAGAGGTTGTGGGATAACAGCTTGCTTTACACGTTCTGATTGTTTTAGTAACACAAACTTTTAAAAAGTTAAGTATGACCATTAGAACTCAGTTTCCCTTTTCACCATTTCCTGAATCTAGTTACAAAATATAAATGCTGTTTGTGGGCTCTCTTCGGTCTTTGCAACTCCAGTCCTTTGCCAGGACAAAGGTAACTTCTTTTGCTTGTGGCAACGCTTTATAAAGCACGCCATCTGGAAAACTGAAAGTTGCACCCACCACTTTGTATCATTATTACACTTGCGAGTTCTGGGATACAAAAAGACCAAGACCAGTTCATAAGAATTACAAAAATGGGAGGGAAGAGTGCAGTGTCAGTCCCAAACTTGGTTTTGCTCATCACCGAGACAAAGTCCAATCTAGCACAGCAAGATTCAAACAAACAGCAGCTACTGAGCAATCTTTCTTTGAGAGATAAGACGACTATTCCAGCCTCCTCTGCTCAACAGCTACGTAAATCTAAGCCATTAAGGAGGTAAGAAGATCCCTTTCTGTAGCAGTTTGTAGTTTTGGTTCTCTTTGGTAAAGAAAAAAGAAAACCCCAGAACAGGCAGATCCAAACCAGGAAACCTCAGTCCCTCCATTTCTGAGGGGAGAGAACAAGAATAGGAAGGGAAAAAAAAAAAAAAATTCAAAATAATCATCTGAAAAGACACTAGTCATCATTTCAAATGAAACAGCCCCTCTATGTCCAGCAGATTAATCACAGCTTACCTGCTCAAACCGTCTATCTAGAGATGGCAACCTTCTTTTTACCAGGAAGCTAAAAGGACCCTGCTTGTTAAGTCCTCCTAACAACATATTCATTGTCCTTATTTACTATAACCATAGCCCAGAACGACAATTTCGGATGCAGGACTCGCATTAAAACTCGCCTCGCAGCACATACCCACAGGTTCATGTATATGGCTCAGGCTTTACTGCTTCACAGCTTTTATTCTGGGGATTGAGCTTTGCTTCTAAGAAGCAAAGGATCTAGGATGAACTGACTAAGCTGTTTCAAATCTCTAATCCAGAAAAAAGAGAAAATGGCTTTCCATGCTGCCAGCTCACTTAGTTTCACCAAGTCTTTCCATATTTAGCAGATCTGTTTGTTTTCCCCCCCCCAGATTCTGACATGAGAATCTACAGCTTTCAGAGGTTTAAAAAGTAATGTTTAACTCTTGTGGCAGTGTAAAAATATGGCTTAGAAGCAGAAGCAAAACCAAACCCACGCCTAGCATTTTTAAGCATCTTTTTTTAAATGCTTGGTATCATCTGTGATGTCTTCAACTAGAACTAGCATTGCTTCCAGTGAGAGTGAAATCACAGCAAGGAGCTGGAAGCAGCTGTATCACCCAGACATTAAGCTTCACTTGACAAGTTTCCTCCAAATTCTAAAAATTCAAAAGAAAACTTTTCAGTACCAAGTGGCAGTAGTGAGCAAATTCAGAAACATTTGACATACATTAATAATGAACAACGTGGAAGCTATATGAAATTTAGCATTAAATACAGTCAGCTTTTTAGGTTTTGAAATAAGGAACTAGCAGGGCCACAGAGTTCTCTGCACTGAACTGAGGTTTTGAAAACATTAGAGCTGGCTAAATTGCATGCTTGGCAAATGGAGACGGGAGCAAAGAGCAATACACAGAAACACACAGAGCTGTGAAGCTACTCCAGGTCACGCCATAGACATCACTTCAATGCAGCGGCTGAAATAAGAGCCCCTTGCCTCTTCCAAAGGCCTGTCACCGGAATATTTTCTCAAGAGAAGGGACTTTAAGCACACACATGTGACAGTGCAACTTAGTTGCTTGAGGCAGCTCCGGTGAAAATGCTGAATGGCTCTCAAGTGAGCCCAGACATTACCTTCCCTGCTGCTGCAACACGCAGACCACATAAAGTAAATATCACATATGCTTTGCTAAAAACCGTTGAAGAAAATCCAGATACTGCAGGCAGTTCTGATTGTCTTTATTACTGCGATGGCCTGGTTGAAAGAGATGTCCCATATGGGACTGCAGACCCATCTTCCTGAGCACTCCATAAACAAACGCTGAGCACTCCGACGACGTTACAGCCTAAATAGATGAGAGGAAAGAAGCATTCTTAATCCCAGTTTTCAGATAAATCATAAAGTGATATAACACACGGTCCACAAAGACGGTCAGGCCCTTTCTATGTGCCTATGCAATATTGGACAGTCCACAAAGGACCATTTCTCTCTTGGTGCTCCACCATCCTCAGCTTTTTAAAAGTGCCTAGGAACCAGATTTCCCTCCCTTTACAGGACCAAACAGCTCCCACGGCTCCAGGGAACCAACTCCATTAGGCACTGAGCACGACAACACTCAAACACCTCAGGACAACTTGCCCTAAATGACCTAGTCACACAAGAAGGCAACAGCAGATCCAAGACTTCCCAATTCTCTTTCCACAACACTGCTATGGTTTTTGTGCTATTTCATGGGTAATGTTTTTCACTCTTGCTATATATGTTAAAAATTACCTAGTAAACTGAGAGAGGACACAGGATATTGAAGATGCCATCACTTGGATGAGGGACAAATCAAAGTACTGTTTGTATAATTTAAAGATGGTGCATTTCAAAAAATGTTACGATAGTATAAAGAAAATTTCACTTTTGCAGCATTACCTTCTGCTTTATTCTTTTTTCATTCTGCATTTGTCCCACACCATTGACATGTCCTGTTAAACAGCTTCAGCATTGCCAAAACATAGCCACAATCAGCAATCTAAGAAAAAAACCCCTTGTACTTAGAGAGCATTTTAAGATCAAATGACCCCTTTACTTATTTCTGTAGCTTTGCTGATTTCTCTGCATGGAAAGATAGAAAAAATTCTAAAATAAATATTTCAAAAACAAGTTGAATTAAAAAGTTAAGCATGAAATGTTTTACATTTCTGTTTGTTGCTTTGGACCTACTTCTGCTGAGGGTTAAAATCTATAAACTTCAGTAGAATTACTGCTTATTTCCATGCATGCAAATCAAATGGGTACATTCAAGATCACCTTTGATCCCTCTGTTACTAAACATGACTACCATCTTCATCAAGAACACAAGAATTTCTGGATGCCATTCTGATACTAGTTTTAACTGCTTACAACCCCAGGAAAAAAACAAAAATCAGAAAAATCAGAAAAATAGCAAATTTGCTTTTTGAAAACCAAGCTGCAGTAATTAGGCATATTATTTCTAAATTGGAGTCAACTTCGGCAAGGAATAGGGAAATAGAAGGAAGAAAAGTAATTCGATTCCAAATGCAGCAACGTGAAGTCAGTTATCGGGTGGACAGAACTCTAAATACTGCATTAAAATGTTTATTAATTCTGTATTCTTGGGAAATATACAATGTAGTGACAAAGAAGTTTTCTGAATTTATTTTTTTTTTTAAGAACATATAATTCCTCACATCCAAAACTTAGACAGATTGGTACATTATACTGAGCATTTAAGAGATATTAAGGGAATTGAAAGGATTTTCAGTGATGCTAGTGACATTCATTTTCAATGTTAATAACCTATTGACCATGATAGCAGCTTAATAAGCGTTTAACTGGCAGAAATGAAGTTACACTGCAATATGGCATTATTATGAAGAAAAAAACCCCACAGTTCCTTGCCCTCATCATTCGGATATTTTTATTCTATATTGCAGGGAGATCATTAGGGGATATTTTCTCTCCTGTTTCCACCAAAGCAGAAAAATTCTAATCCCATTTGTTGGGATCTAAAATCTACTTGAGCATTACAACATTTGCAACCTGTCATCTTTGCAAACCTAGGTTCCAGAGTAGCCTTTTCTGTCTTTCACTCTGCACAAACCCACAAATACTAAATATCACTGTTACAGTTTACTCACCATACAGGAAGCTCAAGCTATACAAAATAACAAGTCTAACCCTCTCCACTGGAATTAGAGGGTTTAATTCTTGCTAGGTAAAAAGTGCACCTATCTTTGAAATCCTGATCTATGTAACATGGCTGGATCCAGTCTCCACTTTTCTTGTGTGACCCGCTCTTATTGCCTTATAAATCTTGCTGCAAAACACGAAACCGCAAATAGCATCTCCCTAAGACACTACCACTGTCTACTTCGCCAACGAGGACAGCATGCTCCATTTTACTGTAGGCAACCTATCGTCTCCGCCAACTGCCTAAAACATCTCTGCCACGAAGAGAAACCACTATATAGAAACCACTGTATAAATTGCTTCCTTTCTTCATGTGATCAAAAATAACATCTCCCCCTACTTGTTTTCTAGGTGCAACTCAGTGCACATACCCTGCAGTGAACGCTTGAGGTGGTGTATGCTAAACGCTTCCTTAAACTGAAATAGAAACATCTTTCCTTGTCCCATAAGTGCAGTCACTTCATTTCACAAAGATTTTTGGTGTGTACTTCAGGAGAGAACTAACACGGGTTCATTCAAACTGAAATTTCAGTAGCCATATCTTAAAATGAGAAACGTCAGTCCAGACAACTTTAAAATGTTTGTGCATTAAACATTTGTATATCCTACCCACCTGTGCATTATACTATTTTAATAATAGCTTAGAGTATTTCTAATTTTTTTTCCTTGAAGTTTTACAGCATGTTACCATAGTAAGTAAGGACATGATGAAAGTTTCCTACTTGGTGAAGCTTGATGTAGAATGTTTTCTAACTGTTCTGCATCAGAAATTGTTTCTGAACGTATTTTAAATGACCAACATTATTAATAAAAGGTACCTGGCCACCAAACTCCCTTCATCAAGACCACCTGCACATTGCAGAGAGCCCATACATCTGAGACAGGCACAATGAGAGCTTCTGGCATCCCTCCGTTCTTGGGGTGCTGCTTCTAAAAGAAGGGGCTTGCTTTGTTTTTGGCCTCCCTGAGGAAAACATCAAGGGTATCGATCACTGCCAATTGTTCCCAGGGGGCTGGCGATATACCCAGCCTGCAAATACAAATCCATTTTGCACAGGTCACTGAGCAGCAACCAGACAGTGATTTTTGGTTGCTACCAACCTGGGCCAGATGCAGAATGGTGACCTGAAGGTGAAAGGCTCTGAACCCAATTACTAATCCCCCCAAGCCACTGACTCCCCTGGCTCCTTATTTGTCATAACCCTGATATTTATCAGAAAATTGAGAGGCATCAGTACAAACAGAAAAAGGTGTTGATATTTCCAATTCCATTTTTAATTACAGAAAAACTCTGGCAAGGTTTCAAGCCCTTTTTGCACCATAACAAACTGTTACTCCTCTAGTGCTTAAATTCACACCGAGGAAAGAAAACAAATATAATCAAGTCAGTGACTTTTGATTACACAGAAAATGAAAAAGACACATGCCACAGCACAGACAATTAGATGCTGTAGCTTTGTACCTTGCATAGATACACTGCACTGGATCTAAAGGAGTAATGGAAACTCTCTGGGGCATTAGAGTTCTTCACTCCTACCGCCTATGCTACTCCTTGTCCAACCAGATGTCAGGTTTTCCCAGTTTCCTGATGGAAGAAGGTCTATGGCACCTTCTAGAGTAATCTACACTACTCTGCCAAGTCAGAGCTCTATAAAACTCTGCAAGCTACCATTGAGAAAATCAAAACAGGCCCTCAGCTGAGCTACGATTTAAATCTTTTCTAACTGCGACAGAATTATTCCAACGATCTATGAAGAGGTATGCTATATACCTATGACAAGATAGTTAAACTACCACAAAACCATTACTACCATTACTAGAGATGTAGGAACAGTAAGGGCAGGCTTAGGAAAATGAGCCTAGGACTAAATCTACAGCAAGACACTGCTCAGGAGTCCAAAGAACTTGTCAGTTGCCTCATGGCGAACCTGCAACAACTTCATGCCTTTTAACCCAGGAGGCCCTGATCCCCTGGGGCTCATGGTGGGTTCTGGCAGGACCCCCCGACCTCCATAAAGAGGTGCTCGCCAACCCAACCTCGGTTTCATTTGCCTCCTGTTCAAAGAAAGTGGAAGTCAAAGCTCTCTTCTTGAGAAGAGATGAGCACTGCCTGCACATTGCCAGCACCCCAAAGAAGGTAAACGATGCGTCAGTCCTCTTACTTCGCCACCCACTCAGTGAGCACAGATGACTCTCGTTAGGCAGAAGAGAAGGGTCCTGCTACGCTGCTTAGACTCACCTCAGAGCAAACAAGCTGAGCAAGGCATCAAAATGACCTGCACAGGAAGAGCATCAGGAATTCAGATTAATTTTTTTTTTTTTTTTTTTGTGAGGAGGTGGGTCTGAAGCTTCTCTTTTCCGGCACTGGAAACCTTCCCCAGTACCATAGGAAAAGAATTCTAGTTCAGACCAGGAATGAAAGATAAAGAAAAAAAAATGCCGCAGAAAATGAAAGGCTATGAAAGTTGTGGCACAGACGGAATGAGGAAAGTATCATAGCACCTGAGACTAGATGAACTAGCAATAATGTGAAAGGGCAGACATAAAAAGGTACCATAAGAGAAGCTAGCACAGCAGGAGGCAACGATGCAAATGAATGGATGGGGACAATCAACGGATGTCTAATTGGATTGTCAATCTCCTATTACAGAGATGGGATATGTTATATAAGGCCCTAAACATAAAGTGTTTAAAACTTTAAGACAGAAAGATACCTAGTAGAGCGATATGCCACAGTTTCAGGCACTCTGGGTAAAAAAGAAAAAATATTTCACCACTAAACAAATTACACAAGCATAAGGTTGCAACAAAGAAAAACATATTAACATAAATTGGTTTAGCTGTACAAGATTTATCAAGTTAGAATAAAGTATGTTTTCAGGCTACATTCATTCGGGCTTCAATTATATCGAGAAAGGCACTGAAATAATCAAATTATGAAGCCCCAAAAGCATTTAATAATCACAAAAATGAAGCAGACGCACTAATAAAATTAAGACTAATAAACTAGGTCAACACTGAGAAAAAGAAAAGAGTGATGGAGGAAGAAGAGAGCTCCACCCAGAGATGCTCCTCCAGGGTGCCGGCTTTGGCGCTGCACTCCCCACACAGCGCTGCGCAGTAATGACTACAGATGATGCAGCTCTTTGACCTCTTTAACACAGACATTGCTCACACTGTCTCTGTAGAATCTCTGCTTGCTGCAGCTAGCATCCAAATGGCTCCTTAATATAGAAACCTGTGAGGAAATGCTCTTTTACCAGTAGTTTATCAACCATCAGTTTAGGAAAGAAGGCCTTTAAGCCTCACAGGCTTATCTGCAGTGCAGCAGGAGTCTGGAGAGGCGAGCAGAGGACAGTCAGGAACTCGCCGGCTCTTGAGTCGCCCCACAATCTGCGGCTCAGGAAGGTAATTTCAGCACTAGGTCTCAGCTTTCCTCACTCCGAGTATAAACACCACCTGCTCACCTTGCCTAAAATGATTAGAGGGAGAACGAACCTCAATCCAGCTGTGTCGCCTCTACTCTGGTGCCCCTTCCCGAAGCTGGGCAACCTTTTGTGCTGAGAACAATTCCACAAAAATCAAAGAAACAAAAGGTAGTCTTCAAATCCACAAAACTTTGGCTCCCAGTGGTTTGACACACAAAACGCTATGTACAATAAACACCAAAGAGTCATGACGAGTGCTAGCCAAACCAGCAAACGCAGCGGAGAGCCAGAACTGCTCTGCTCCATCTCGGAATCTGACCCACTCCTGTTACAAAACAGATGCATAAATGATTACAGTGATTATGCAGGGGAGTGAGATTATGCAAGTGCTAAGCACTGCTGTTATAATACAGATACATAAACGAGCATAAAGGGGCCTAGGGATGTGGCATTTCTCTTTAGCTTTCTTAGGAAGGCAAAGAAAGAAAGAGAAAGAGGGGGCTGGATAAATGCAGTCAGAGGGAATTATTTAGGCAGGAATGACAGAAATCCTGTCTTTCTGCCATGCACTCCCTTGCTCACACAGGGAAAGCTCCAGCACAGCAGCAAAACAGCAGAGGCAGAAGCGCAAAGGCAAAGAACTAAACTGTTCATTAAAACTCAGGATTGGAAAGAGCTGACAAGCATTATAGTGCCGCAGAAGATCATTCTTCTCAACTTTCTGGCACAGAAAAATCAGGAACAACTGCCATTAGAAAAAAAAAGAAGACAAAAAAATCAAGGACGAAGAAACAAGGTCACAGGCCAATTCTGAAGAGTAGGGAGTGGTAGCAGAGATGCAAAAAGGCTGTACATTTAAGTGCTGTGAATTTAGAAGCTTTCTTAGAAGAAAGTCTGACTGTTACTACAAGTGCTGACACTAAACCAGCTACTTTTAAATCCCGCTCCTCCAATGAAGGTTAACACAAGACTGCAAAGACTCTAAGACGTTTTTGGATGCAAAAGCAGGGCATTTACTGATGGGCACAGAGGATAAAGCACTAGCAGAAGCTCTGGCAAGTAATTCTAGAAACCAGGCTGGCTGCAGGCAGGTCTGCCATTTCATACTATTGTGTGCCAGTACAAAGAGAAAAGGTCAGGACAATCATACAAGAACCTGCAAAAAAACCCCCAAAACCCACAAAGTAGTCAAGATCATTTAATTGTAATTAGTTCCAAGGCTGTTTATCAGAAAACTCACAAATGCAAACATTCAGCCTCAGGAACGAGAGCAAGCTCAGCAGCAGCCCTTTACCAGGGACACTCCATCCTCCCCACCCTGTGCCCAGACCCTCCTCAGCTACCCCCCGCGGCCCCCAGGGAGCACGAAAGAAGCTGGCACGCACCCAAGCGCCAGCCTTCACCTCCTGCCTGTGAGCTTCTGGTCAGGGAGTTGCACTGGAGAGATCAGGAGGCCTAAGTTCCCTCAGCCTTCTGGACTCGGGTGTCCCTTCTGCTCCGTGGCCGAGGCGGAAGAGGGGGTCGCTGCCCCTCAGTCGCTCATCACAGCCTTCCCCCCGCAGGTGCCTCCAGTGCAGGGTACCTCCTGCTCTTCCCCCGGGTCTGCCAGCGCAACTCTGTGGGTGCCTCGCCCTTAACCAAGCTCCACCAGCTCGGTCCAGTTGGCAAAATGTACAGCTACTGCCTCACGCATCCCAGCCGGGCCACGGACCGGCTTGAAGGAAAGGAAAAGCCCAGCAAGGAAAAAAACCAAACTGCTAGGGTCAGGGACCATCTTAGCTAGCACAAGTCGGCCTCGTAGCAGGACGTATCACCAGAGCCTTCAGCCGAAACGTCCCTGAAACTCTCAGGGCAGGAATCGCCTCAGTCCTGTGCCAAAGCAGCCTGTGGGGCCCAGCTCTCACATGGGTGTTTAGCAAGAGAAGATCCCTCTCCCTTCTCTCTTTTCATTATGAATATCGACAGGTTTTAGGAGAAAGAAATCACTAAGGCACTACCCAAAGATTACACAGTATTTATTGGAATTACAGCAAGTTGCCTCAAAGGGATATTAACCTATTCAGGCAACATAACAGAAGATTAGGAAGATGTATTTTAATCCTCACCCAATATTTTCAGTGCTGCTGCTCTTCATAGCACATCCTCCTTGCACCTTACAGACTGCACAGTCTTAGTCCAATATGCCATTATTATATATCCACATTTTCAGCTCATGTTTTTCCCCAGTTTGATGAATGGTTTTAAAGCATGCTTAAAATAGCACATCTTTAATATTATACTGTACGCAAAGTCAAATTAAGACACTTGCACGTGACTTTGCGAAGTTAGAAAAAATGGCTTTCCTGTTCTATGAGAATTGCCAAAATCCTGCAATACTTCCTATCTTGAATCCCCCCGTCCCCTGTAGCCTGAGCCTCCAGCACAACTGACTATTGCTGTGACAGAAACCCTCCTCTGTAGACATTTTCTCTATTAAAGAAAAAGTTCATGGGTAAATTAAGAATCAAAGGCAATACATTTAACACGAACTCCTACAGTACCACTTTTACCCAAGCTTTTGAAGATTTCCTTCCCATTCCTCATCTTTCCCTACCAACTAAAAGGTTTGAAAAATTAACGTGACCAAAGACTTTCCCTAACTGATGCTGAATGCCAGAAGCAAAGCCTGAGGTGAAATACAGATATATGGAAAGACTAGTTTGGACAGGTTTTATTATGGCCAGTTTGGTATATCTCAATTTACCGCTCATACCTTTCTTGCTTTTTTCCTCATAATGATGGCTTACATGCCTTGGCTCCAATGACTACCAAAGATGCATGTATAAATATACCTGTAGGCCACTATGGGCTAGTTTTCTGGATTTTTTTAGAGGATTGCATCCTTACAGTAGATCATTCATATATCTATTTTTATACTGCAAAGTCTTCAGAGAATCTGATTGTCATTTGAGACTGTGTGCTAAGCGCCTAGCAAGGAGTGGGTGCCACCAGAAATTTACTAATGTGTCATTATGCATCACTGTCATTATTTATTGTCCTTGCTTCTACAAGTTCAAATAACATCTTGTGTGTAGGACAATGCATTTAGTTCAATTAAAAATCACTAAATCTTTTTTATTAAGTTTTCAGCTGCCAGCAGCATCAATGGATTTTAGAACATCCGCTCCTCTTAAAAGGACATCTCAGGTTGAACCTAAAAAGGATACACCAAATTTCCTCCATGTGAAAACTCTGGAGATAAACTTCACACATTCCTTCACCAGGGAAAAAAGAACATTTCCCCCACCTCCCCTCTGTTAAATTAAACTTCTACAAGTATTTTTGGTCTATGGAGGAGCAAACAGATTGACACGGCAGTATCCTTGGCAGATCACCCAACCAAATGGATGATCAAAAAAACCCCCTAACCTAATAAAATATAGCGATCACTTAACCCAAAGGGAGGAAGAGTTACAAATGGTTTAAGTGGTGAGAGTGTACATGTCAGGGATTGACTGACCTCTGGGTATTTTTCACTAATACTCTCATATCAATACAAAAAGTGCTGGTTTTCGTGCTCTTTAAGAGCTCAACAGCCTGAAAACTCCTATCAGTTTGGAACCTGGGGGAATTTTAAATTACACAGGTCATCAGTGAAAACAAAAGCCTCAAATGGGCTTTTCAAAACTCAGGTAAAAAGCAAAACTAAACATTATTTTCAATGTGCTGGTGCAGCGAGCAGAGGAAGACCCTTGGGCAATTCCTGTATATACAATTCTATGGTATAGTCAATGGGAAAGCCGGCCAGAATATGGGAGAGCACTGTTGTATTGTATAAGTAAGGACAGTTTAGCCAAATCAATCAAATAAGTATGTGCTAGATGCAAAAACTGAACGCCATACTTCTATATTAATTAACTGATCTGCAAATAGCAATTCTTCTTCTCCACTTTTTATTAAAGCTACTATCCTTTTCCATTTCTAAAGATATTAAGTGCAGCTCTTTTGATTCATTCATATCTTACAAAGGGCTCAGCTGCAGAGCTACATCTTCTCTAAATACCTGCACCTCATCTCTTTTGTCTAGCAACTTCAGCCCCAAGCAGATGGATATGTATCTTCCCAAAGTCATTAATACACAATACACCTGACATCTCAAAGCATCCCCTCCCTTTCTTGTTCAAGTTTGACAGAATTCTTTTTGCTGCCCAGCTCTTTTGTTTGCTTTTTTTACACTGAAGCGTCCAGTGCTTTGGTATAATGTCACAGTACTCTGGGTCAGATCACAGTATTTTACAGGAACTCCTTGAGACTGTCCCAGTAAGCACGCAGAAAACACAGGAGCAGAAAAGAAGCCTTGTCCTCATATACTCTCATATAGGATGATAAAATCGTTTAGGATGGATGGGACCTCAAGAGCTCATCTACTCCAACCGTATGACCACTTAGATACTACTGTTTCTCTTGGGCTGCTCCTCCAAACAGCGGTACAAAATCTGTCCTTCAATTCATAATAAAGTCAGTTTTTCAAAGCTTTTTTCAGGATGTTTTAGAAACAACATAAAGGAAATGTGATATTTCATCCCTCAGTATGGCTTACGATGAAAAACGTCAAAAAGTGTCAAAATGGATAAAACAGATATTTCTGGAACAATTTATCACAAGAATTTTCTCAGAAATCAACCAGGTTCTTTTTACAGGTTTCAATTTTGAGCAAGAATAACTTTTTCAGCTCAAAACAACATTTTAATGAGAAAATCCCTTAGCAGTCCTAAACCTTGTCCTGTCAACTAGTGTTTTCACCTAGCGGAAGCTGTGCATGCTTGGATGCATAGCTGTTTCTGCTGAGGTTTAGTAGCAGCAAAGCCCTTTGGGGGCCACTTATTCTCCTGTACTTGGGCCTTCTGGCATCATTACTTCTGCCAATCCAAAAATCAAAGCGGAGTCTGGCTGCCGAGCAATCAAGAGCATGTGCACGCAGACACAGACTAATCGATACAGCTCCGACTGTAATTCCTTTTTGAACAAAAGTAAAATACTAATTTACTCAAAAACTAAGGCCACAGAATATTCTCCCTCATGAGCTGACCTTTTTTCTCTTACGCCTGCCTGGCCTCCTTAGGCTGAACAAATATTTGTAGCTGATAGCTCAATGAATTATCACAGGGCAAGTAATGTTGTAACAGGTACCTGAATATGATGTTAAAAAGGATGAGAGACATAACAGACAGACCCATAATCTTCAAAGCGGTTTTACATGGGAGCAAACTAAAGCATCCAGGCCACTCATGACTTGTCAGCTAATAATGCAATCACTTCTTGATCTAATACTGTGCTGTAGTACAAGCCAATCATTTATTCCGTGAGTCTCCTAGCAAAACTGCATAAAAAACAATAACCCTCCTCCGAACATGACATTTTTATTTCATGCTGTATGGGAATTAATTGAAATTCAAATTCAAATGCTTTCTGCATGCACAGTCGGAAGCTTGTCCTGTCTCTTGGCGAAGCGGGTGTTCTAGCAACCAAATGCTACCATGCTAAGTTGTCTGATAAGCTAGGAAGGAAATTCCAAATAAATTATTTTCAAGGCACTGTCTTTATTTTAAACAAGCAAGAAGTATTTATGCATTGAGTCCTTAACTACAGACAAGCCTTCTTATGAAGGAAGAACTCATTCCCAACATACAGCTTCATTTATTTCTAGATGTGAAAAAAAGAAAAAAAATGCATAATGGAAATAATGTTTTCCACCTGTAGCTGCTATAAGGCCACATAATAATACATGGGCTGTAGTGTGACATTACTATTACACTGTGCCAAAAGTTTATTTCAATATGTTCTACCCACCTCTACTCTAAATGCCAACAAAGTTGGAGGGGAAGCCAAAGTTGCTACTGGTGTGGGAGGTAAATCTGTGCCACCAGTACAGGGAAAGCTGAGCTGGGGCTACTGGAGGAGGTCCTTGTGCCTGCTGGGGGAACATGAAGGGCAGAGGTAGATGGGGGAAAAGCAGAAATGTAGGCTAGATTTGTCTTTTCTATATTGCAAGCACAAATCAGAGCTGGAGGAAACAGTCATGGTGAGGAGGGAGGGCTGCAAACCTACTCCCCCTTCATGTGATGAGAACATATACTGCACTTAATGGTACGAATAGGGATGAGATTGTCATCCCCTTTTAATCTCCCCCCACCCCCCGTAAGTCTGTCCATCAGCATCAAGGAATCTAGTTTTAGAACAACTGTTTGCTAACCCGTTACAATCAACCTGCAGCAAGCAGACAGGCCTGAAAAAGGAAATGAACTACTACTAATTTAAACTAAGAGTGAAATCTTTACCTAGGCAACACTTGGCAAAATATTGCGTTAACTGTCAGAAACGGCAGAAATACCAACATTGCCCTTCTTACTATTGTGAATCGATTTGAGAGGACATTTCCCAAGAATAAGGAGTCAAATAAAACAGTTAGCAATTTAATCTCCTGTTTAATGTTGCAATTATATTTGTCCTTAGCCTGCAAGGCATGGAGTACATGGGAGCACAACTGAGAAGGTGTGGCTCGACAAAGAATCTAGACGTTGCACAAACTGAATACTCGGCGAGGACCAAACTGCTAGACCATAATGATGAAATGGAAGCTCTCAGGAAGAAAGAGAAAGAACTTATTCCTACAGGAAGATTAAGATTTTAAAAGTCAATTAACAGTCAACTGTAAATTATCCATCCTCAATAAAAATCACAAAAAAATTAATTAACTAATTACCTCGTGTATTTCCAGCAAGCTGACTTTAAACTACTTCCTTGTGGAAGTATGTTTAAAACACTACCGTATCACACATACAGAACTTGTGTTCCCTGCAAAACATTTGAAAAATGTCATTTCCACTTATACCACGAGAGATACAAACAGCACTACTATTGTTGCATGCTCCATATTCCACTAACTCACTTGTTCAGTTAACCAGGGATGCTGCTGGGTAGGGTGCGTTTGCATATGCTTAGACATCGCAAAATGCTGAGAGGAGAGCAAATAAGAAGGTAGACGTTCAGCTTGTGCAACATGTCAGCTGGGTTCATGACAACCTGCACCAACTGAAGATCTCTCCCCACACGTTTAGACATCCTTTAAACATTTGCCTTGTGCAAGACAGGGTAATGGAGGAGATGAATGACATCTGCATCTTCTTGTCAGCTATGACGGGTTGTGACATTTCAGTCTGGAAAGTTTTCACAGACTGGAGATGAAGTATTAGATCTCTGAGTAACACAACCTTGAGGGGAAAATCTACAAGGGACAGCAAAAAACCCCAGATGCTTCTCATGCAGCTGCCAGTGAATTCCTGGGGTAAGTGATGTAAATAAAGTTTCAGCAGAGATGGAACTAAGAGGCAGAACACAAGTCATACGCTTGCAGATGCAGCATATATATATATATATATATATATAATGTAATATGTATTACATGTTACTGTGTAATATAAAAATATCATGCACCTTTGCCCATGGCTCTGCCATTCACCTCTCCTATGTGCGGTTCTGTCCATTGGTCTTACCGACACATCTGCACGCTTTTCAAGCCTACACAATGTCTGTACACAGAGACAGAACTCTCAATTTACCATGAAAAGCAAAACCAGAGACTACTGAAATGACCTCCCTCGTTCTCCCAGAGACAAACACATGCCCCACAACCCATTTCAAAGCACACAGAAAATCACCAGTTTCTACCCCACCACCTACAAAGGATGATAATTAAGGTGTCAAAATCAGGTAGGGGCCTTCTTGCAGGTTATCAGTCTGATAGCAAAATCATTTTTCTTTTTCTTAAACAAAAAAATAATAGAAACATTTAAAACATAACATGATTTTTAGCAGATGAAAACTGTCTCAGCTTTGGTCCCTTCTGGGATATTTTTTTCCTTTGTAGAGAAGAAAGTGAGCTAGTAATTACAACATGCAGCTCTAAGACCAATTAACAATCTGCAACATGCCCCACTTCTTTTATCCTCCACTGGTAACGCTACAGGCAGCATTAACTGTCTAATAAATAGGTGAGCACTGCTTAACACTTTGCAAGGTTTCAGCATTTCTCCTCACCCCTGGCATCAATTCTCTCTTTCCCTTGGCTATTAGCAGATCAGTCTGGCAGTATGCAGATGCTATTCTGTGGTGTGCTCCAAGACACACGTTGCCTTTAGGCTCCCCTGGGCTATGAAAGGCAGGTGGCGTATTCACGTTCTGAAAAGAGAGCTTCACTAATGACCTCGCAAAGGTCTCCAAGAGATTTTTTTTTTTTTTTCCCCTAGCTAATCAGCCGGACAAAGAATTTACTTCTGCTTAGGAGGGGTGCATGTTTGTAAGCCAGCTATGAGTGGTAAAGGGCAAGTCTTAAAAGTATTTTTAATATCTTTCCACTTCCTGAAGGCTAAATAGTTCCATGCACAGTACAACGCACTGTAAGGAAATATCATAAGTGCACGCACTCCGTGTTCGGGGACCAAGTACACGAGCATTGGTCCTATACCAATGCCTGAACTGGATTAGCAACTGTAATTCGTTATGCCTCAAATATACATGCCCAGCGCCTTTTTCAAGGCTGTAGTACTTAAGTTCTTTTAAAGCCAAGGTGGGGAGTAATTAGGGAAGTGCACAGCTAGTACAGAAGCGTGCAGGTGAATTACCTAGCGCTCACTGGTACCGCAGGACACTGCTGCTACCAGGAAAGGCTGTAAAGGCAGATCTGTTTCTTCTAAGATTCCTGCTGGGCAATATATGAGCAAGCACGACATATATATTTTCTTTGCCTGTAATAAACAATTCATACCAACACAAAATTGACTAGCTCGTTGTCAGTGTGACAGAGAGCACAAAAAGAGTCTATCAAACAGCATATCCCCCGAAAACCTGCGTCCTATTTATCAATGTCTTCAGAAAGTTGTAGCATACACAAATTAAGAATCAAAAGTATATACTGACTTTTATATTATATGCTCCTAGAAAATTTAATTATAGCAGTTTCTCTGTAATAAAACCACATATGAATAAGCAAGGCTTTTCAGTCAAATACATTAGTTGGTCATGCACATGAACATAAGTAAAAACAACGAGATAGCTTTCAAGAAATCATTTCTCTTTCCTCTCTACTTCTTTAGTCATCTGATTCCACACACGCATTTTAAGAAAGGCTAGTACTAACACCCACAGTTTTTATTTGGATTTTATCTGTAGAAAATGTTTCTGGTACTTTGAAAAAATTGGAAGAGTTTGTGTGTGCATGTGTGTGTGTTCTAAAATATATAAACATATATAGACACACATAAATAAACACACATTACATATTCTTTATATATTGTCTGCTTTTTCACAACTGTTTCAGAGGAATAAAATACAATAACTTGGCTTTCAATTTTCCCGAGTAGCATCATTATCGAAAGACAGATCAGGTTTTGGCTGTTTTGTCTAGAATCTGCTCTCTTTCTCTCTTGGCTAAAGAAAAGAGAACTTTATGAAAGTCACTAGCTGAGAACCTGGTCCTTTACCTCTTTGTTAGCTTACTACATCCTGAAAGTATCACGAGTGCACCATGAAACCATGGAGTAAAATATGATACTCTGCTCTTTCATTCACCCCATCTCCACCCTTGTAGATCGTATTCTACACTTCTAGGTACAGTAATGTCCACAGATCATGAAATCTGTCCAAGTGATGGTCTAAACTCCTACAAATAGAACTTAGATAAAATAAAGACCATATGAAATTGTTTTGCACTGCCCCAAAGGAATAGCAATATCATCCTTTAGTCTTTGTTTCACATGGCAAAAAATTGCTTTAATTACCACCAACTTGTTGCCCAAAAGATGATAAAAAAGCAACCTTCTCCAAAAAGGGAAACCTCCTACGTCTCCCACTTCTTCCCCAGCTCAAATTCTCCTCAAATTAATAAAAATACTCCAGCAACCCAAATTCCAGAAAGACAGAACTTACTGGCAGAGGCACTGCCAAACGCTAATATGCCTTACTACCTTCTAGACTGGAGTTGGCTTGCAACTACCAGTAAGTGCACAGCCAAAGCTAACACACCACTGTCAAACATGGGCAGCCATATTTGGGTCAGTATATACAATCCTCTCCATTACTCTTCATAGGATGGCCAAGCTAGAGGTACGTTAGTAATGCAAAAGAGCCTTTTGAATTCTTATGCATATATTGCATAAAAGAACTATTAACACTGCACCAACAGAAGCACAGTATTTACTCCATACATTCAATCCAGTGCTTATTCTTGTCACTTCACTTTTATTTGACCCTCTGAGAAGAACATTTAACATTCAGGTGGGGACTCAGGTAGCGTTTTGTTGCCAACACACAAAGAGAAAAAATGAAAAAGGAAAATTTTGGTTCAGTAGGAGGGAGGGGGGGAAAGCAGAATGTGAATGCTCTATCAACAGTTTTAATTCCAAAGTTCTGGGCCCTTTGTGCACCACTTCCCCTTGTGCTGATTCAGAAGGAGGCTTGGATTAATACATTCCCTTTGCCACTGAATTACCTTAAGTAATTCTATTCTCACAGCCACACTGAGATATTTTTAGCACTTGAGGTGTTACGTTGTTCTCATCCAGTTCCATGTATGCAAAGGGAAATGAAAAAACACACATTGGGGCGGGGGGGAAATGAAAAAAAGAATTGTCCCTCTGCAGACCACAGCTTCAATGTGGTCCAGGGAGGAAACATCCCCATTGGAAAGATCAGAATAATCACCTCAGTGGTTCAGGTTTAGTACCAGGGAGTTCACCATATCACCCTCAAGTTCTGTGTACTCAAAACATTTACTCTCCTGTTGGCAGGCCTCTTACCTCGTCTCCATTTCAAGCTCGTCTCTTCTGCCAGCGAGCAAACATGTTGTTGATTTGTACATTGATCCAAGCAATCAACATATGCACACGCTCCACCCAGCTCCTTGACCCCAACACCCACACGCAAACTGCTTAACAACGCATTCGTTCACAGGTTTGACATGGGTTGCAAGCACTGTCACGTGCGAAGCATCCACTTGTAACTTTAAGTGTGGCAATAGCACTCACTGATGTTGTAACTGTACAATAAAGCTCAATTCTTGTTAACCAAACTTAAGCCAAGTCATTCTCACTCTATTTATAATACAGGCACAGCAAATCAGTCTGATGAATCTTAATTAAATTTAAATAAACTTTGATTGGTGTAAAATGTAATGCGCATTTGGCCAATGGACCATCCAGTGTAAGAAGCCCCAAGCAATAACGTTTTAATGCATCATACCCCTGTGATGTGAAGTCTCAGAGGAAATGAAACAAAGTTTGCTTAAAAAATGCATCTCAAGCCATCTCATACTTTCTTCCTACTAATGTGCTCAACTATTGGTGTTATGTTAATAAAGACTACATAAATGTTCTCCTAATCACTTGATACATTGCTTAATAAAGAAGTAACTTCCATAGTTGTCAATTAGTTACGTAATCAGCAAGCATTTGCTATCCATCAAACAGCAGCAGCAAATTCAACTGCAAACACCAGACTATATCAGGGGAATGGGGGTGCAGGAAGAAGAGAAGAAATTAAATTCATATTGTTAGCATTTCATGTCACCTGTACAGACAGTATTTTGATATTGATGTAAAGTCAGTTTTATCTCTGCTGCCCAGCAGAGCTAGCGATCCTCTGCTACAAGTTTGTAATACACTCAACTCCTCTTCCGAGCTACCAGAAGATACAAGAGGATCAGAACCTAAAACCAATCTCACCACGTGACAAAAGAAATAAAAAAAAAGAACTCCAGACCAACAGCAACAAGAAAACCCAAAAGAAACTCTTTTACTATTGCTTTGGACATTTTGAGAATCAAACTATTGCCAGATCAGCCCTAATACCCACTACTTACTACACATCTATCAGAAACCAGCATCAGCATTTGGGGAGATGTGGATTTAAACCCTCCCCATTCAAAATATTTTTCGTTGTTATTTCCCTGGAAATTTTCAATGAAGGAAAAAAAAAAAAAGGAAAGAAAAGAGTAATTACAACCAAATCCAGATGGACCTCAGATGCAGAAAGATATAAAGTGGGAGAAATGACTGAAAGACATAATGAAAGCAGCAGCTCTGACTCAAATTTGGCTTTATTTGGGCTATGATGTCCAACACTACCGCTGAACGCGAAACTGAGATTCTTCTGATAAGAAGCTACTGCAAATTTTCTGGCGTGCTAGAGGTACCTGGGCCAGTTTCTTTTGACCTTCATTTAGGACGTACTATTCTATCGGTGAATAGGATATCCATTCTATCCATGTTGCAATGTGCTAGCTTTGCATGCAAATAGGCACAAAAAGCAAAATTCACACCCTCTAGCTTCATGCACCCACCCCTGAACCACCTTTTGAAAGCTACATTGTCAACAGAAAGACAAGGTTCCTTTGGGCGCTAAATTACACATCAAGGTCATTGGTATCTTTATTGCCCACTGACTTCACAGGACTTGCTCATTTCTTTGTGGTTAAGCCCACAGGTCAGAGCAGGAGTACAGACTGTGTTCTCTGGCAACAAGAGGACAAGAACTATCACTCTAAAAGAAGATGGTTCAGCTATACTTCATTTTGTGTTTTCAAGTTACTGATAGATAAATAGAGGACTCTGGAGAAAAACCTTGATATTGTAAACCAGCAGGGATTTTACTAGTCATTTCAATGGAAACACTTACGCCTTTAAGTCTCCTTGTTTAAGAACACAGTTAAGTATCTCCAATGTTTTCACTGGCATTTTAAAAGCCAGGAAAGGTATGACACTTAGACTAGCAATCTGAACACTTAAAATAATGTTAAGCGTTGCAGACCACAGCAGTAATATGCTGCAGTAAAACTGAATCTTTACAGCATACCTAGATGCATCTCGAGTCAACCTGAATTCAAAGTTAAAACATCTTCTTTAGAGACTACAAAATAAAAACAGGAAAGAAAGAATGGGAAGAGAAGAAAGAAGAGAGCGGTCTGCAGTAGCTACAGGTGAAATGAAGCTGTGGGTAGTCCAGTCCATTAAACGGCACTTGCCACTTTGTGAACAGGAGACTTGTCAGGGAGCAGGCACCGCAACAGCGTAGTAAGCAAACTACCTTTACTGTGCTAGAAAGGGCACACCGTTGGCTAGTTGGAGCAGACTGTCTACTGATACACAGTTTCTCTTTCAAGACTTCAGCAGTGTCTGGCAAACATTAGTGCTTCTTTTCCTTTAAAAGTCTTAATCTTTTAAAAATTTTATGCCAGATCATCTATACCTGCCCTCTCCGGTTCCTGCACCAGACCTTCTTCCATTTCCAGTCTGAATCTGCTTAGTAACGTAACATCTAAACATTACAAAAGGGTTGCTTTTGGTCCCTCAAAATAAAATCATGAGCACAACGAGAATCACCAACGAACACGCACCAAATTTTACCTAATGGCAACATAAATGCATAAGCAAAGCATTACTTGTGTGTCTGGACTCTGTCTGGTTGGACAGACAAGCAGTACTAGAACTACCCAGTGAGAAGACTGGGTGAACAAATATTTATTGAGAGTTACTCAGCTGTGATACAGAAGGGGATTCATGGCATGGTGCATCTGGACTCTGCTCATTTTTTATGAGATAATTGCACCACGGACTACCTCAAACATGGCATGACTGAAGGATTTGCCTTTTAAATTTAAAAACATGGAATGGACAGGAATTAAATCCGTCATGCCTCCGTGTAGCACACAAAGGAAAAAGAATATAAATAAACAGGCAACCAGAACAGTGCAATAAGAACGGGATTAATCCAAGTGTGATTAATTCAGTGTCAGATTAAAATTGATGGTGCCAGCTGCATCGGGTCCATTCTGCCGCATTATTCTCGCCTGTCATTTTTTTTTTGTCCATCTTCTTCCCATCTCCTTGGTGGATAAACCTGCAGGAGAGTTAATTGTCACATACATGGGTTTAATCATATTGTCCACAGCGTTTGGGGGCCTTGCCTTCAGCGATCCATGACTAATTGTTGTGGTAATTTTTCAATCATTAACAGCATCGCATATGCTGCAAACAAATCCCATGGCACCCACTAAAACCCCAGTGGCAAGTGGTGCACACTCCTTGATGAAAGCCTCGTGCCCCGTCCCCCTCCCCTCTTCCCCATTACACAGCCATCAATATGCTGCCCCTGGCCTTTGGGAGGCGAGGAGAGAGGCAGAGCTGGCTGTGCGCTGGCAGCTCAGACGCTTGATGTTACTGCCTTCAAGGAAGGAGCACTGCGAAAGGGGCGGGGGGAGAGGAAGGAAATTAAAACTCCATCTGGGACGGCTGACGGGGGTCCTGTCCTCCATTCAGCCTCCATCGAGCTGGTGTGCTGCATCGAGTGCCCTTTCTCCGCGTCTCAGCTGTATTAGCGATCTCCATGGCAACGGCTGGTCCTCATCTGCCGCAGCGGGCTGCAGCCCTGCTCCCGCCCGTGTCAGGCGGGCCAGGGATGCGCTGGTGGGACGAGACCTGCCCTGGGGGAATCCTCCGGCTGATTGAGGCGTCGCTCTGACCACCTCATCAACACCAACGAACCAGATCGTATAAACCCATTCGCTTTTCCCAACTCCGATAATTACACGCATTTAACAAAAAATAAAAAGGCAAGCCAAAAGCTTCTCTCTTGCTTCAAAGCCAAACAAAAAATCCAAACAAACAAATTGCTGCACCAGCAGCCCTGCAGCAGCAGAAAGGATTAGTGCCACAGTGGTTTGGAGGGAGCCGTGAGGATTATACAAAAGTGCCGCTGCCCATCCAAGCTAAATGAACCAACTGACCCTCCAGCTCAGCTGGCAAAAAGCTTGCCTGGGGAATGAGGAGGCTGGCATTCCCAAGCACCTTTCTGACTCCTTGTTCATGGATTAATTTATTCACCGGCATGCAAGCCAGCCTGCACTGACTGAGGTGTACGACACCCTCCAATGGTGTACGCCTGGGTGCCTGGGAAAACAGTATTCGGTTTCCAGCTTTGAATGGACCGATTGGATAATGGCATGCTCTCACCCTCTCTCACCACCCCGTTTCCTAACACGTTAACATATCAAGCTGTTTTATGCGCCTGCTTATAGACCATGCATATCAGCATCCTCAAAGATGGCTTGAATGGGAGAAAGAAAAAAAACAGATGAGATTCTGCAGCATCTCTGCTTTGAAGGGACCACTTTAAAACAAGGTGGCATTTCAGCAATCAGCCAGGTGGCTTTAGAAAACGCTGATAAAACATTTAATTATTGAAAGCCATGGTAGCAGCCGTAGTGAATATCAAAATGTAAATGCAGGCAAAGAAGAAGAAAGAAAGAAAAGAAGAAAAATCAGAACTAAGAGAAAATCAAGGCAGGATTAAACAAAAGCAGGAGGCCCCCTGTTCCCTCAGAGCGGGGGGAGAGAGAACCCCCAGCTACGCAGAGGAGTAAACAGCAGCATCTTAGACTTAGCTCCTGATTCAAGCCATAAGGAAGCAGAGGGAGGGAAAATTCCCGTCCTTCCCGCGTGTTTTTGACAGTCACGGCACTGGCACTCTTATGCAAACGTTACATAAGTTGTGCCGGGACCAGCGCCTTCACCTCTCCCAGCACCCAGGGCTCCCAGCACCCAGGGCTCCCGCTGCCTCCCCAGCCGCTGCGCAGGGAGGTCACGCTCTCTTCTGCTCGCCCCTGGGTAGCAGACGAGGTGCGATACACATACACGTAATAATCCTTTGCACTTTTATTATTTTTGACAGTTCTCTCCCACCATCCATGAGTTGCTTTCTGTGAGGGTGGGGGAACACTTAGTGGCACACAATTGAAATAACCTTTCTTGCTTTTTTCCCCCCCCTCCTTATCCCAGAGAATGCTGTATTCTCAAGGCCAAAAGAAAAGGTGACAACACGTAAATAGTTTCTTAATTAATTTCTGCACGTAGCTGTATCGCTGTTATTACCATGCTGCATCGAGTCGGTGCCACTGACAGAAGAGCCACATGAAGTTTATGGAACCGCCTAGAGCCTACCATACATGACAAAAGATCCCAAGCAATGGCAGATGGCATGTGAATCACTGTAAAGGCAATTAGCAGCTAGCTGCCGGATTTTGACGTGCTGGGGAGGACAGAGGGGGTTTTCTCTGCTCCGAGCAGTTCTCACCAGAGGGGCTGGAAATAGGCATTAGTCTCACTTTGCCCCCACAGAGTCTTTGCAACCAGTGTTGCTGGCTTTGAGGCTGCTGTATCACTAGGTACCTCTAAGCACCCAGTGCAGAAAGATTTGCAGCAGCAATAAAAATGCTGTCTTTTTACCTTGATGGGCACAAGTCACAGCTGTTGCAAGCAGAGTGTTTTCAGCAGAATAAAAAAAGAAAAAAACAAAAAAAAAAACCACCACCAAAAAACACCTATGCAGCAAAGGACCGCAGCCACCAAGCCAAGTGCCGTGAAAACATTATAGAGTGCTGTAAGCAGTGATTGAAAATGCATCAAAAACATTGAATGCTTCTAAGCAACAATGACAAATGGATTCTGGAACTGTTCAAGTTGGATACCTCTCAAAATGAGTTTGTACGGTAGACAACGGTCCTAAATTTTGATCAGAGAGCTAAAGCAGAACTCTTCAGCATGAGCCTTGTCAGCATATATCTTTATCTTCAAGCCAGTAAAAAGAATAACATAAAAATGTACTAGTAAAATAATGCCCGGCAAAGGTCTCATTTGTGTGGCTGCAGCGCAGACCTTGGACAACACTGAAGCAGGGACATTATTGTGGGCAGTGCGACTGACAGCACCGTGACCAGTAAGATTCAGAAGGCTACCAGCTTAGTCAGGAAGCCCAAGCTGACAACTTACACCAGTTTTTCCCACACTTGCTAGTTTATTTGCTCATTACTTGCCAGGTCGGTGCTAGTTTTTGTGACCTCTGCAGTAGGGATTCTTTTGTACTTTTTATTTGCTCAGTGTACGCTCAAGAGCAATAATCCCTTTTTTGGGGGCTCTTTGGCACTGATGCAATTAATAGCATTAACTACAAAACCCCACAGCCTCACAGCACAGGGGCGCTGCCTCTGGAAGCACAGCATCTACTAACCCTTTTTGCTGGAGGAGAAGCTCTATCAACTATCACCAATACCTGGACGAAGCAAGGCTGTCCACTTAAGAAGGGCAGCATACCAGTTTGTATTTTTCCATCCCAAACTAAGCCGGCTGGTAGCTATTCAGCAGAGGCTGGATAATGCTACCTTTCAAAGAGACAAGAGGCTGTCAGTAACCCTCTCATCAACAACTCGCTTTCACATCAGACAGCTCTTCCTATGGCCTGCTCAGTTTTGCATTTCCCAGGAGCCAGAGGCTGTGCCTCTCTCAGCAGTCCGTACTCCCAACGTTATGCCAGCCCCACTGCACACCATTCGGCACCTGCGTACAAGCTACCACTGGCATCCGTGCCATGGGTTCCTTACTCCTCACTAAAATCCAAGGCTGGGCAACTCTAGATCTACCAACTACTGCACTTACTGACTCCCAGGCTACCTTGCACTTACTGACTGACTTCCATTGGTAGGTATAACAGCATTTTGCAACTACTAATCAAGCCTGAAACAACAGTGAAAAATCAACAGGTTATCATCTCCACTTTGTACATAGGTAAATTGAAGAAGACTGTGAATGCAACAGAGATGTTAAGTTCAAGCAAATGCTACTGAATAGTTTTAATATAGACATCAGTCCTTCCATACAGTTAACTATGCAACTTTTGTGCAGAAAGCAAACAACAAATCAAATAAAACACTTTTTAGCAGTAAGCATCTAATTCAATGCAGAAAAAGTGCTACATACTGCATATGTCCATGATTATTAATCGCCAGGACAGAGACAAATGACATATTACTATATGAAATTGCATACCATTCTGCAGATAGAACCAAGACTACAAGTATATTTAGAAAAAATCCAAATGTTTGAGAACTGATTTGAAAAGCTAGCAATTTTATCATATATAGGAATCTTCTACAATAGGATCAGCCCTAAGGATCTGACTGCTTTGGTATTTTGCCAGCTACAGAAACCAGAAGCTGTAATTATGCAATAACATGGCTACAGGTGATGTTTCAGCAGCTATAACTCAAGTAGTTAGTGATCATCTTGACTCATGAAGATCGATACCCCATGTACATTTTAATCTCGCCTAGTTTGACAGCGTCTAATCATATTAACTATAATGTAGCATGTGGAGTTTGAGTACCATTGAATTCCAGAGAAATTGTTAACATGCAACTTTGGAGGGTTTTCCAAACCTTTTCTAATGCATCAGTCCAAGTGCACCAAGCCAATCACGTTATACGAAAGGAAAAAAACCCTTGCAAAAATAAAATTTATGGCTATTAAGAAAAGCCTTATGAATCTCAGAGAGCCCTCACATAACACCAGAAGATACTTTACTCAATGTTTGTTTTGCTTCCTCCAGCTCAGAGCTCCTCAGGTGAAAAGAAAGCCAAAAGAAAAGCCCAGCACTAGCAAACTTTTTGAGCCAGAGATCAAGCTTAAAATATTCAGAAAAGGTGGTTGCAATAAAAAAAAAAAAGCACATAAAAAGAAACACATGACATGAAGAGTTACTTTCTGAGTGGAAGGGGACAAGGTAGCAGTAATGCTGCCCCTACTGAGGACAGACAACCAAAGAGGGCCAGTCTCCAAGTAGATGGCAAGGTGACATTGGACACGTCACTACACTGAGCTGTCATAGTTTCCGCTTCTGTAAAACATGTCTAACAATACAGCTTTTATAAAACCTGTTAAGGCACGCCACTGAAAAGCGCTACATTAGCAGCATGATTTTTATTACCATCCAACAGAGGGCATCTAAGCAGAACAACAAAAATTGGCCATGTTTCTTTCACTGAGGACAGCCAGGGGCAGTGTTGCTCTCAATTAGGGTTTCTCCACATACCTTAAAAAGCAAACAAAAAAAATGATAAAACAACCAACCACCACCAAAAAACCCAGAGGTTTCAGACGGATGCACTTCAGCAGCTGAAGTGGACACAGTGCTAGCATATCTATACATTAATACTTTCTCAAAGCTATGACACCTACAACAAGTGATCCAACTCTGGATTGGTGCCAAAGCATCACGTCTTAAGGGTATTTGCATGATGGCCAACAGTGAGCGAGGAATTTTCAGTGAGGTAGGACTCCACTACAGGAAGTGTGATGTCTACTAAGGCTAAGGAATAGTGGAAGAAGAATGCATGGTCTTGGGAAAACACTGGTCTTCGATAAACACCTTTCAAACCATCAGACTACAGCTTATCTTGAGGTTTTTCAGTTGACATGTCCTTAAAAGAACAAAACCAAAACCACCTCTAATTTAATTTAGGAAAAAACAAACAAACAAAAATAAAAAGGGCAGTGTGATTCCTCAGACCTTTTCTCTGTCCCAGTTACAGCTGCTACTGTGTCTTAAACTTCAGCTGTCAAGAAACAGCTATTCCATCTTTTTTATTCCCCGTTTTCACCAGTGGGTGAAAATTTTCACTCTACTCCTCATACTTATTCCTAATACAGCATTTTACTCCAATCCCAACCTTAGCCTCACCATAACTCCTCATCATGCTTTTCTCCTCTCCCAGAGGAAGACTTCAGCTTCCATTTCACACCTCTGCAGACACGGCAAGCAACTCCATACCCTGGATTATCCAAACTAAAACTGGCATTCTACAAGAACAGGCTGGGAGCTGAGCAAGAAAATCAAAGTCAATGGACCAGGTCACAGGCCCTCAGAGGCCTTCAATCACCTGTCAAACACCTTTCCTGTTCAAGGCATGTGTCCAGAACCAGGAGTAAAGCAATGCCTGGGACAAATCCTAGCCCCTCAAATTCAGTGTCCTGCACAGGACTTCCACAGGTAGCGGAGAACAGAGCTGATGAGCTCATGCAGGCGTCTCCCCTGCTGTCACACTGCCCTGACACAGTTTCCTCAGCTGTGGTTTGAAAATCATCTTGGGGTTGTCCTTCAGCTGCCAGTATACTTGCTGCAATTACTCCCTTCTGCTACTAAGCCTTTTGGGTGTCTCCAGGGAGCCCAGGAAGGCCCTGCCAGCTCTGTATTGCACAAATGTGTGGAACACATAAAAGAAATTACAGATTCAGTAGCCCCTTAGTTCACCTTCCTTAAACTCCACCCGTGAATTGTACAGTCACAGAGCTTTTCCCTAACTTAAGGTGTATGCATTTTTCTTCAAGTCCCATGAGAAGAGAGATAATGAAAGGGAGATGGGAGTAAAGCAGCAAAAAGGTCACTGTAGGGGAGCTCTAGCTTTTCAAATCTGAGCCTTTCAAGGCAAGATTTGCTGATTTTCTCTTCCTGTAGAGTATCATAAGGCAGCAAGAAGGTCATTGCAGGGGAACAGTGGCTTTTTCAAAGTTGAGCCTTTCAAGGAAAGAATTAATGATTTTCTTACTGCTGAGTATCACACCTGCAGGTCTGGTGGAAAGCACAGAAGACAAGAGGCTGTTGAAAATAAGTGAAGTAAAGGATCTGCAGTTTTTTTGATTATTGCGACTGTGTTTCCACCTCTAAGAACGATTATGTTAATTTAGTCTATGAAAACAATGCCAACCTGATCTCATGCTCTGAGCATGCCTGTTGCACGTGGCTGCTGTTCCTTCCCTTCCTCTGAAAACTTTTAAACCCAATGCCCAGTTTAGTGAAGAACACCAGAAGGGGGGAGGTCTCTGATGGCTGTTAAAAAAATTTGATCTAATTACTGACCCATGAAGAAGAGGCAAGACTGTGAGCCCATTCTCTGTCCAGCATCAGAGAGCCTGCAGAGGTCTACAGGAAATGACTGGTTGCACTACTCCTGCAACTGCTCCTAAACTTGGTTTGGGATAACCTGAGTTTCCATCTGTCTCATCTTCTACCTGCACTCCTTCTTGCTTTTAAATACCGTTTTCTTAAAGGTATCCACTAGAAAACTCCAGGGTGACACCAGTGTTTATGAATGATCTGTAACCTGACAGTAAAAAAAAAAAAAAAAAAAAAATCAGTTACCAGTCACATGTATGTAAATATTATGCTCACTGATGATCTTTCATACTCCCCTACTCTCCCTCCCCTGTTTTTAAGATTTAGTGCTTCTGTGGCAGCCACAAAGATTACAAATACAGAACTACTGATGGGGCACCACAAAAAAATACTTTATTTGCTTTTCACTGAATTACAGTCATACAATATTGAGTGCTTCTTTCTCTCCATCTCAGGATCTACAGGTTTGCTTCTACTGAGATTATTTTGTATTGATTAACAGTAGAGAAGCAGAAACAGCACAAATGATACTTTTTTGAGCTAGAAGCAACTCCGCTCAGCATCACATGCTGCCAAAACAAAGCAGCAGCTTGTTCCTTGTCCCACTAGGACAGCAGCTCATAGGGTCACATTTAAAAAATGCAGATACTCACCAGTTCATCAGTCTCATCACCTGGGTACTATTATAAAACCAAAAAACCACATACATGGCATAGAACAACTTAGGAAATCTACAGAGGATGCTACAACATTTGTCTACGGTTTGCTTACAGCTCCTCCAATCAGCCATATGCAGAACATGGCAAATGCTTACGTGCAGTCTGCTCCACTTCACTATTGATGTGTGAAAGCTGATAGCAACATATGAAAATAACTTTTGTTTAAAACTACTGTACGATTAAGTGCATCTTCAGATGGCTTAAGTGAACTCCAGCCTCCTGTTCTGGAGTGGCTCTAGGAAATGCCCACTTTCTTTGTTCCTATTGCTCGTGTGCCTATGACATGCAAGAGCTGCAATCCAGCCAAGTTATTAAACCTCTGAACATGGCCAGAACCTCAGATGGCAAGGAACCATACAAATAAATGACTAACCACAAGAGGGCAGACACAGGACATCCACCCCTTCGGAGCAGAGAACGCTAGAGAAAATGACCTCTCCTTTACAAGATGAACTACCAGCTCTTATTAAATAAAGAAAAATAGCAGCAGCAAGTGCCAATACAGGTAGAGTACAGCTTTCCTTTCTAATATTACTGGCTTTTATTCAATAAGAATAGAAAGCAATTTAGCACTTGTAAAAGTGAGTAATTCTGCCCATCTTGATTGTGATACAATGGGTTCTAACACAGTAGCAGAGATATCTTGGCAATTACAGTTTCTGCTGTGAGCCATGCAGTAGTATTGTATTAAGAATACATTTCCCTTAGATGAAAAAAGGAGTCCAAGTCAGGAGTTTACCTTTATCACTTTTGAAACATGCTAAGCAAGTCTAAACTAATATGGGAAAAGGATTCCCCTCACTGTACTACTTCTGGAATAATTCATTACCTAAATATTTTCCAACCCATACAGTCAAAGATTAAGTCCTAACTAGTGTCTCTTTCCTTATTTAAATGGATCCTACTAACTTTTTTGCTATTATAATCCCCACTGCTATTTTGCATCAATCACTGTTCTGAAAGAAAACTCGGTAAATCCACTTTAATTATTTTTTTTAAAACGGAAAAAGCTCTGAATTACAATGTCAGTGACAATCTCTGTCATTAGCATAAAGAAGACTGGTACTTTTGAATGAGTGACTCAAACTTCAGGGCTGGAAGAAACATTCTTCTGTTCCTTTTTCCCATCCTCTCACAATTTTAAGATAAAGAGGAGATAAAAGTTATTGCTCATTGCAGTGTGAGGAGATGAAGAGCTCTAAAACTGTAGCCACCAGCTTATGCACTTTTTGCTGGGATTTTTTTTTCTTCTTTTTTCCTGATAAAGCCAACATTTTGACCCAGAGAATACAGAACCTGCCAAGATTTTGAAAAATTCAGCTAAAGTTTTTAAATAATCCAAATGCATTCAAAAGCAAGGAAACAAACAAGCCCTTTCCCCCCTCCGCTCTCCATTTCGCCAAAAAGAAAATAGGTACAAGATGACTTCCACAATTACCTCTTAAATTCCATTTGTTGCTACATACAAAAGTCTCCTGGGACTCTGCCAGAATATTTAGGATCAAACTTATTACTGATGCTCACCGCATAGTCATCAGACTACATAATTTATGGCATCCGTTCTGTTCAGGAAAAAGGAGACATTGCTTTAATATCTATTAGTAATTTGTCACTGTTACTTAAATGGGGGAAAAGTGTTAATAAAGCCTGGCATTTTTCCCTGATTCATTTCAGGTGCAGCAGCAGATCCCGCTCAAGACTGGCTGGTACGCTGCCTGGAACGGGCTGTCTCCTCTCCGTAGCTGTGCTGCGGATCCCTTCCAACAGCACAGAGGTGCCAAACCTGTTCTAGACTCTTGCCTTCCTTCTGGAAACATGATTATCCTTCACAGCATAATCACCTCTTCCTGAAATACCTTTTTATTCACGTGTTGTAGTTTTTATTCCCTCTACTGCTTGTAGACTATGCCTGTTTATGAACGCTGAACAGGAAAGCAAATCTGGGTATCTGAAGATGAAGCCCAAGCAAAACTGAAGCTAAGCTATTCTTTGTAATACAAGCCAAAACGGCACCAATGGAGCTGACTTACATACTTTTACAAAGCTAGAGTTTATAACAACATGAAAGGTTATTCTGTTGGCAGGCAGTAATGACAGAGAAGCAGTGGCCAAACTCCGGCTCTTGAGCTGTTCTGTGTTTGCTTACACACAATTCAAACAACAGTCCCCAGCCAAGGCTCGCCTGCCTGGTCAGCAGTGGATTAGTAGGCACTGGCACACCGACAGCTGGGCGATCCGATCTTCTCAGCCTCTGGCCAACATGAGCCATGAGAGGCTGGTGCCACTGGCTCAGCCTGGACTATTGCCACAACTGGGCCATCATCACTGGAAAGCCACTGCTCTCTCCCAGCTATGCAACATGCTCAGGTTTCCCTTCCACGCTTGTTGCCCTCTAAAGACATGTGCCTCACGACTCAACTGGAGACTCTGATAAATAGTATGGAGTTGGGAAGGCTGACCACCCATACACTACCACTGGTTTGTTATTTTCTTAATACAATAGCAGAGCAGAGAGGGGGAGAGGCACGTGTTCAGCCTCCAGCAGTCATGCAGGCAACCTGTGTTCGCCCATTCCTCTCACCAACTGGAAATCTGAAAGACAAGAAATGACATGCAACAGAAATATCCTAACCAAAACCTCCCCCGCCCCAAGTGAGAAATCATGTTTGCATTTGCGATCTAATGAAAAGAAATACTTCACAAAATACTTGATCTAATCTCAGCTGAAACTATCTCAACTGAGCTTTGTACAGCAGAGTCAGGAACAGTTACAGACGTAGAATCAGAGAATCGTTAAGGTTGGAAAAGACCCTTAAGATCAGCGAGTCCAACCGTTAACCTAACACTGCCAAGTCCACCACTAAACCATGTCCCTAAGAACCACGTCTACCCGTCTTTTAAATATCTCCAGGGATGGAGACTCAACCATTTCCCTGGGCAGCCTGTTCCAGTGCCTGACTACCCTTTCGGTGAAGAATTTTTCCTAATGTCTAACCTAAACCTCCCCGGGCACAGCTTGAGGCCATTTCCTCCCGTCATCACTCGTTACTAGGGAGAAGAGACCAACCCCCACCTCGCTACAGCCTCCTTTCAGGCAGTTGTAGAGAGCAATAAGGTCTCCCCTCAGCCTCCTCTTCTCCAGGCTAAACAACCCCAGTTCCCTCAGTCGCTCCTCATAAGACTTGTGCTCCAGACCCTTCACCAGCTTCATTGCCCTCCTCTGGACACGCTCCAGCACCTCCATGCCCTTCTTGTAGTGAGGGGCCCAAAACTGAACACAGCACTTGAGGTGTGGCCTCACCAGTGCCGAGTACAGGGGCACTGTCACCTCCCTGGTCCTGCTGGCCACACTATTCTTGATACAGGCTGGGATCCCATTGGCCGCCTTGGCCACCTGGGCACACTGCTGGCTCATGTTCAGGCGGCTGTCAACCAACACCCCCAGGTCCTTTTCTGCCAGGCAGCTCTCCAGCCACTCCTCCCCCAGCCTGTAGCGTTGCATGGGGTTGTTGTGACCCAAGCGCAGGACCCGGCACTGAGCCTTGCTGAACCTCATACAGTTGGCCCCGGCCCATCAATCCAGCCTGTCCAGGTCCCTCTGCAGGGCCTTCCTCCCCTCCAGCAGATCAACACTTCCACCCAACTTGGTGTCATCTGCAAACTTACTGAGGGTGCACTTGATCCCCTCATCCAGATCATCAATGAAGACATTGAACAGGACTGGCCCCAGTACTGAGCCCTGGGGAACACCACTCGTGACGGGCCGCCAACTGGATTTGGCTCCATTCACCACCACTCTCTGGGCTCGGCCGTCCAGCCAGTTTTTAACCCAGCGTAGAGTGCACCCATCCAAGCCATGTGCAGCCAGCTTCTCCAGGAGAATGCTGTAAAATGCCTGTAAAATCTCTTCTCCACCCTCAGCTGGGTAGTCCTGATAAATATCCTGGGAACAGCAAAAATGAATATTGCAACGCAACAAAAAAACCTGCATGGTATCCTAGCCTGATGAGGAATTATATTGGGCTCACTGGACTAACTCCTGGCTGATTAAAAACATTCAGCATTCATCACATAACAGTGTAGTAATTCAATAGTATTATTTAGCTGTATTTTCATTTGCATAAATAAAGCCGAGGGAAACACCTTCTCTGTGCTATAAATTGTTGCTCTTCAAGGTTTTTGAGAGTAGCACTTTCTTTTACTTGGGAGCTGCTTAATAAACTACATCCATCATTATTTAGCCTTCTCTTGTGTGTGGTGCTCTAGTCCTCCTGCTGGATCCCAACGAGACAAATCATAGTGAATTACTAAACCTGTAATTTACTTTTGATCCAAAAAATCTAAAGGGAAGGAGAGGCAATACATACACATGGGCAAACTGCTTCGAAGGCAATAGAAACTTTGGAAGATGAAACCGCGCTTTCTGCCACCTCTTTTTTTCTTTTTTAGATTCCAAACGGACTAAAATCAGCCTCAGGTACACTAGGAAGAAGCCTTCATTTGCTGGATAGAAAGACGTACCATGTACCAGTCAGTCAAATAACCACTCTTACTAGTGTTAGACTGAGTTAACCCTTTTTCACAGCCATTTTCATGCAGGAGAAAATGAAGCATGAAGACAAAGTAGTTTCCTAAATTGTGAAGATAAGGAACATAAATTCCAACTAAAAATGTGGTCTTGCACCATGAAAGGGAAATTATCCTCTAAATCCATTGACAGTACTACTCTAACACTCAGCTGGCAAAATCATATGGAACTACAAACTCAAATGGCCATGCAAGTTCTATAATAACGACTTACTTCAAGATTCAATCCTGTATTTATTCTCCCACAAAATACCCCTGTAAATAACTAACACACTTCCCAGAAATAGGTGTAATAGAATTGTCATAAAATGGAATACTGTATTTGTTCATTCTACACAAACACATACAGATTGGAAGTAAGCTTCTATTAATTCTGTTGAAGAACACCAACTCTAACATACATAATGAATCTGTCAAAGATAATAAAATCAGAGAAAGCAACATTTCAAAAATTTTATGGGTTCCTTCTGGATGAAAAACTTGATGAAAAACCAGTTTTAAAAAATAGAGCTCTAAATTAAGTAGGAGACAACAGGCAAATTATCTTGACAAGCAAAAGGGAAGGGTGGAGGAAAGGTATAACTTTATAACACAACACACACATCAGACCTGGTGGTGTAGCCACAGGTAACAGAACAAGAGAAACAAATAACAAATACTATAATGTGCCCTTTGATTGACTGGAGCATCACCCCTGTGCAACTCACCTGTGTGTTTTGGTTTTCTTATCAAGAACCAAGACCAAGTCTTACTTCCAGTCAGTTCAAAAGAAATCAAAACAAAATGAAACCCAAAAGGCAACCTTAATCCAAAAGCAGGAAATAAACTCTCTCCAATTTCTTCTTTGAGTGGGATGAAAGGATATAGAAGAAATAGCTTTTCTATATAAGAGTCATCAGAATTTTAAAATAATGCTTATAAGAAACTTGAACCTGCAAAGTCCTGAGAGTCCAGATCTAATCCTGCAAAAACTTAAAAGCACAAGCTACGTCCCAGCTCACGTCCAAATATGTAGCAGTGCTGTATCTATTGTCTTTGCTGAACTGGGATGCCTCACAAACGATTACTTAGGTTCGTGATCATGAACGAGGCTGGCACTAACTGTTAGCCTGAAGATGCTGAGAAAGCAACTGATATTTCTGCTGTCGCTGACTAGGGGCAATTCCTTTTCAGCCAAGAGGTGTGGTAATCAACTAAGGACAGCTAACTGTCCCCCCACACCCCTCAACTTACATGTCTGGGCCTTTATATGAACTATTCAAAGGTTAAAAGTCAAGTACATGCTTAACTTTTGCTGGTAGCCACCCAAGTGACTACAATCACAGCTCCTCTCCTTGGTCAGACAGGCTGGATCACCACAGATTCTTAGGGAAAATCAGGTCCTCTGCCCTGTTACTTATTTCCTTTTAAACTGGTCAGCACTATCTTAGGTATGCACTTCTCTGGATGCGCTACGTACATATATTTGTGGGTATCTATATGAAATGCTGCAGAATACGGATAAAAATTCAACCACATCTTTCTATAAAAGCCTACAACTTCACACCAGCTCCATGTTTGACTGGCCAAAGCAAAATTTCAGTGGCTGCCAGCTCAACAGAGTGTCTCTCAAATTAGGCAGCTGTGACAATCAGTTTTTCTGTTTACTCTGTGTGTGTGTGTGTGTGTGTGTTTGTGTGGAAAACCACGCACACAAAAAATCAAAACAGGCCAAATTTGTCTCACTCTATTTTATTTGGTCACTGATTTGTCTTATTTGTCTCACTCTGTTTATTTTTATACATGTACACACACATATATATGGATATGTATGTATGTGCAACTGTAAATGACTAAGATGAATTGAGACAAAGGTGACCCAGGAACTGAGATATGAAGCTTGGATTCAACTCCAGTTTCTGCCACAGGCAACTTCTGAGATCCTTGGGAAGTCACTCAAACTCAGATGCTTCCTAATTTCCCATTAGTTTAATTCAATCTGAGACATTGTCTCTTTGTGGGGTATTCACTTTACCTTCAGGTACCTGCCTAAACTAGGAGACCAGGCTCCCCCTGCAGCCAGTCATAGAAAGAGGCTGCCCAGCAGACTGATCCAGAAAACAAGCTCCATACATTCAAAATACAGTGGAAGACCTTCTTTCTCTATTGAGTGTATAAGGAACGTAGGAAAGCTAACTTTAACTAAGGCAGTTAAAGTCCTTGTCTGCAGTGTGCATATGTGTCAGACTCCTGTGCACTTTAGTTCCAGCCCATAAAAGGGGAATGACGACACTTCGCTCTCTCATAACAGTCTCAGGAGAGTAAGCGCAGGAAAGGCTGGGAGACATCAAGGTACTGCGGTGATGTGGTCACATAGGAGACAGATAGTGACCTAAAAAGAACAGATTTTAACCCCCGAGAGGTTTATGATAGGGACCTGTGAAGCTTACACAGCAGACTTGAATTGCTTCGAAGATACTATATGGGAAGAACCAGCTCATCCAACAGTTTTACCCCGTGTTCTTGGGAGGCCCCAGGTGCTCAAGACATCAATATCTCTGTAACTTTAATTTCACCTTGAAGAGTTGCAGGAATGTATTTTAAATGCATTATATTTACCCTTATACACTATATCCATATAGACACATACAGCGTTAACTATTTCAAGGCCCCCGCAGAGAGCTGTTGGCATAGACAGAACATGGGTCTGCATACTATTAAAGCCACATGCACCATCTGCTCCAACATTTTAATGTAATTTAGCAGGCAAGAGCTGAGCAGGAAAAAAACCTGCTAGATGAAAGATATTAAATTTCCCCTTCCCCAAAACACCCCCTGCTGCTTGATATATGAACCTAGCTCACCCATAACTAAAATCTGATTTAAGAACATATTCATAAATTTAAAAAAAAAAAAAAAAAAAAAAAAAAGTCCTGTGTCTGCAAGGTAATATTGACATAATTTTTCTGTTAACTACTAATCTGCTGCCCATGGAGAACTGTCCAAACTGATAATCCTTTTGCCAAAAGCAAAACAAAAAGGAGTGGACACGTTAAGAACTTAAAATTGTTACCTCCCCTCAGACAGCAATTTTGATGATCTTCAATAAATGAGTAAAGATTTATTTATTTACTGCAGCATTGAAGCCAGACAAGTTCTATGTGTTAAGACTTGTATCTGGCTGAAGGTGGCAGCCCTGGGCCAAGTACTATTTAAATTTTGGAAATGAGTCTTGCAACTGATCTGTAAAAGGGCTTCCAAATGGGAAAGACTTACACTTCAAGAATTGGGTTTCACCAAGTAGTACACTCATGACAAATAAGCTTCCACTTTTTAAAACAAAAGCAATGATATGCAGAAGTTATGACAAACTCCTTTTGTCACACTCAACAGTATTCATGAAGATGTTAAGACAAGGTTAGCAATTTTTTTCTCCATTAGAAGTACACACAAAATTAACAAGAAATACAGTACTAGGAAAACTACCTTTGCTATAAATACAGGATATCACATACAATTGGAAGACTAAGACTGCCCAGCAGCTTTTAAAACAATAATTGTATGCAAACTGTTGACAAAAAGTTCCCTCCATAGCCTTAGAATCATAGAATAATTTGGGCTGGAAAGGACCTTTAAAGGTCATCTAGTCCAACGCACCCTGCAACGAGCAGGGACATCTTTAACTAGATGAGGTTGCTCAGAGCCTCATCCAACCTGACCTTGAATGTTTCCAGGGATGGGGCACCTACCACTTCTCAGGGAAGCCTGTTCCACCGTTTCACCACCCTCATCGTAAAAAATTTCTTCTTTCTAGATTCTAGTCTGAATCTACCCTCTTTTAGTTTAAAACCATTACCCCTTGTCCTATTGCAACAGGCCCTACTAAAAAGTCCGTCCCCATTCTTCTTATAAGCCCTCTAAGTATTGAAAGGTTGCAATAACGTCTCCCCACAGCCTTCTCTTCTCCATGTTGAACAATCTCAAACTGGGGTTCAGCCTTACTGAAAGCCCAGTGCCTGCTCATTTCCTTGCTAATGCCATGACAATCTCCTACTGTTCATTCTGGAAAGCTGACATTTCCTCTTCCAAATCCCTACACCATTCCTTACTACATTCAAGCTGACAAGCAAAAAAAACCCAAAACCAAAACAAAACAAAAAAAGGGTTTCTTAAGATTGTAAATATCAGTGTTGCTTTCTGATGTGGAAGATGGAAAAATCTGCATACAGCAGGAAAGTCTTACCAGCTCAGTCCTCTTACTGGTAGGCTAAATACAGCTGTCTTCATGATTCATAATCTTAGGAAATGAGACCTCAACCTGAGCTCCCACCCAGAGCTGAATGGGCGACTGTATGCCAGGATGTTTCAAACCACCAGCCAGTGATCAAAAGCAATCATCTCCGGCAGTCATCATACCAAAACCTCCCTTCATTTTTCAACTCAAGGCTCATTAAAAGTCAACACAGCAAAATGAATATTAAGAATTATCAAAAAAAGGAGAAGAGAAAGCAAAGTCTTTATGCCAGTGTACAAAATCACTGCATGCCCACAGCTTGAACATTACCCACTGACCTCCTAAAGCAGAAACCTGGAGAAGACGCAGGTAGGAGTGATCATGACTATCGGAACGTATGGATCAGCTCCCACACAGGGAGCGACTGACTGACTGTCCAGGACCCTTTGGCTTGGAAAGAAATCAGTGACAAGAGTTACAACTGAGATCTAAACAAATCCTGAGTGGCTTAAACAAGGAAAAAGAAACAGCTACTCACCATCTCTTCTTGCATGAGAGAGGAGCTCTAACTGTAACTCTAACTTGTTGGTCAAAACAAAAAGGAAGCGATTCCTCATGCAAGTTAAGTTATGCAATTTCTTGCTACAAGACACTGCGGATAGCAAAGGTTTACTGGGACTCAAAAAACACTTTGGCAAATGAATGGAAGAAAATTCCACAATGACTACTGAAAACAAACATACCATTTTCAGCTCAGGAAATGGAGAGCTGCAGGAGCATATCAGGGAAGGATCAGCATAACCTTGCCTGTTCTACTCATCTTTGGGCACCTGTTTGGGTTGCCATCATGATACAGGAATACAGGGATGTCCTGGACTTCGGTTTGATATGGTGTGCCACCCTTAGATTATTTTCTTGCATACCTCAGGAGTTCAAAAACATCACAAGAAGTCTTACCAAAAAATTATGGAATTCTCTTTTATAGTTTTTTGGGTTTTTGTTTGTGGGTTTGGTTGGGTTTTTTTTTGGGGGGGGGGGCATGTTTGGGTTTTGTTTTGTTTTTAAATGATTAGGGTTTATAGCCTCTTGGTTTTGGGGTAAACTTTAGTCCAATTTTCTTGCTTCCATTCCCAGCTAACATGTTCAGCAACATTGAGCACTAAGAACATTGCCATTGATTTCAATCAGCAAAGGATCACACCCTAACTGCTTCCAATTTCACAGGTACTAAGCAACAATATGTGATTGCAGCCTCTGAGTAAGCAACATCCCGTATTCAAAGGTTTGAATCATATAACTCCATACAGACCTGGGAACTTCGGCACCTACCAATGAACACCAGCTTTGTAAATCTTGGATAACAAACTCTTGAAGCACAGAAATAAATACCTTACATGCTGTTAATTGATACTAGTTCTACTGAACCATAAAATTTCCTTGTACCATTGACCTAAAACTGAGAGCACTTGCTACTATAGTGTAAAGTTTCTATATTTTTCCCAGTGTTAACCAGAATAAAAACAACATTTCTTTATATCGAAATTCATATATAACATTCCTATTAAAGTTATGCATTCAGGTACAGTTTAAGATGAAAACCGAAGCACACAAAAATGGAAACTTAAACAGTACAATAAGTTAGATTTTATACTTCTTATTGAACATTGATTATAATAGTCATCTTCTGTGTTCACATTATACCAAATAATTGCTCTAGTTTAGCACCATCAGCCTTAGGGGAACATGTAACATCATTCCTTATAATTCACTGCATCTTTGTAGTAGTGCATATTTTTTCAACAACTATATAAAAACACTGCCATAGGGTATAAGTTTTTCTTTTAAAAATAGCAACTATCACTGTTAGAAAAATATTCTCGATTTTGTAAGTAGCAGGAGACTTTCCTGAATGCAAACAACTCTTAAAAAATACTCAAAAGCTGGAATGGCTTTAATGGAAATGGTACTTATATATTATACATACTTACTTACCAAATTTTATTTGCATATCCACACACCAAGACAACAGAAACCTTGCTTGCTGTTAACACAGAAAATCTGAATAGTTCAGAAGACTGGATCAGCCCCGCTACCCAATGAATGACTACAAATGAGCCTGACTATCCCTCCCTGGGCAAATCCTGATCCAGTTTAACATTTCAGGAATGTGAAATTTCAAGGGTGAGATAAAGCACGATGGAAGCCCACGCACGATAAAGCAATAAGTTGCAGAAAAAAGTGCTGTTTTGTTCTGTTGCCTCTTGTATCTGGGTTCTTTATGACACCTGTGCTGTGGAGATCTGTGTCAGAAATTAGAAATCTAGTTTCTTAAGAAGCATGCAGGAAAAAAAAAAAAAAAAAAAAAGAGAAGGTCACAGAGGCTCTTCATAGACCTCAAAAGAAAAAAAAGAGCAGAGTAAGAAAGCAGCTGAAGAGTACTATCAATACATTTGAACATATTTGACAATTTTTCCCTATAACCAATGCATTTCTATTTACATGTGCTACATATCTGTATCACGTTCTATTTAAAAGTGGTTGAAATCAAAGAAAGGCTCCTTCCAAAACATAAAAAGGCACCAGGAAAATTAAATAGGATATTGTCTTTCAGAAAATAACAATGTAACAAATTTAACGTTCATTGTATGGGGCATTAGAGCTGCAATAGAATTCTTCAGTCGAGACTAAAAAAAAAAAATCTTAATATGATCTGTCAATACCATCAAAATTTGCTGCATGAGGAGGCTAACCTCCAAGGAACTAGAGTGAGGTTATTTTGGGCAGGGAGTTGTAAGTCCGATAGAAACTTCTGCCAACATAAAGAGACAGCTACACAGGGCTAATGTCCTGGGCCCTTTGCAGCACGGACCTTGCCTTTTCTTCCCTCCACAAGGCTTCTTCAGTTCTTTTTTGTTGTGTTTCATATATATTCATATATGAATGCATATATTTTCAACAAAACAAAAATGAAAAGAAAAAAAAAAACCTGTGCTGAAGCATCCTGACTGTTTACATTATAACCACCATGGATAACCAGGCACATTCAACTTCTGCTCCGAGTGACTTGTTTCTGATTGCCTCACAAACCAGTCTTTCGTATTCAACCCATAACACACAAAACAAAAGGACTTGAGGATTTTGAAGGTAAAAGCTCTCTTTCCTTTCCCTTAGGGAAATATTGTCTTACAGAAGGAAAAGCAATGCTTGCCAGCGAACATTACATTTCAGAAATACATATTTTAATAGTCAATATCAAGCAAAAAATACCCATAAAACAAAAATCCCAAACTGCAAGATACCAGAAATGTTATAGACTATATATTAAAAAAATACAACTTCTTCAGAGTCATCAGTTTCTTCTCCAGCTTTTAATCAGCAAGCTGTGCAGTACACCGTGAAAGGATCTTTCTGCATTTGCCTGGTGAACTGGCACACCAAGAGTGAAATATTTCTTCAGCACCAGCTTAGCCAGCCAAAAAATGAGTAACATTTCTCTTTGTCGTTCAGTCCTACTGAGTTGTTTTCTGGTAGAGCCCTTGAAGGGACTGAGACAGGAATGGGAAGCTTGCAGTGCCTATTCTAGACACCTGACAAAGAGGAGACACATAGCATCTAGGTTTAGGCACCAGTGTTTACTCCCTCATCAGAGGGCATAGGTTTCTGGTGTGAGTCAGTGCTCTGAGGTTAGATGCTTTCACTTACCTGTAGTTAAGGAATTCCGTTATCAGTGAACAAATGGCGGAGACAAAAACTAACAAACACAAAAAACCCCCAAACCCACAACCTAGTGTTTTTATGAGTAGTTTACCTCAATTTCTTTTGCCTGGAAATCTCCATTGACTGAAAATAACATTGCCTCCCATAAAGATGAACAGGCAGTATTTGGATCAAAAGGCACAAGGACAGAGCTATTGGGAAGTCACAAGCCTCCTTCCCAAGTTTGACAGAGATCCTATTCCTTGCTGATCTGCACTGGTTTAAAATGGAAGGCTTTAAAAATGAAACTTTGGTGTTTCAAAGAAATTTAGGGGCATGGGACCAGAGTAATAAGTAATATCCATTGATTGTGGGTACTGGAGGCATTAAGGATATTGTAAAGGTAAAAAAAAAAGCAACTATTAAAAAACTACCGCTGTCCAAATATGGGGTAGCTTAGGAAGGCACTTGAGTTCTGCTAGCAAAAGAACGATGAAGGAGATCAGAAAGGAAATTCTCTGTGGAGAAGGGTGAAGGTGAAAATTTTCTTTCGACTTGTGGATTTTCAATTTTGGGCCAAAGCAGCTTGCTGCCATAACACACTCAAAAAAAAAAAAAAAAAAAAAAAAAAAAAAAAAAAAAAGCTATGGGTTAGTAATAGCAAACTTGGCTTCACAATAAATAGATGCAAGTTGGCATGCCAGGAACCTACTGGGGTTTTAAATCATTGCAAAAGAGGATTAAAGAGGAGAATACTCAGAGTAGTAGTAGGCAGGGAAGACTGGTGTTTGACTCCTTACCTGACTGAAAATGTAAACTACCTTGTCCTCATTGTTACTTTAAACTAAATATGCTAATTGCTAGCCAACATAATTATTAGTCACATTTTTTCCTCACTTGTGGTAAACAGATTCCAGTGCTTCAATAAAATCCCATTTAGGTACATTAGACTCAGCTTTTGTAGCCAACTGTTTTTGCAGAGCTACGGGAGGGAGCAGAAAAACAAAACTGTAGCTACTTACAGTGCAATTCTCTCTAAATGAAGTGAAAAATCATTGGCAGTTCCATAACTGAGTTTGCACCCTCTACAAATATCGTGCTAATGAAGTGGAAGAATCTCTTTTTTTGTTTGTTTGTTTTAATAATAGAAGTCTAAAAGTCGTTCAAAAGCTAGACTCGAGTTACTAAATTCATGGAGTTCTTGCAAGATTAGAATTACAACGAATAGTTAGGAGAGTTTTGGTGCAGAATGGTTATATTTTGAAGACCGTAATTCAGAGAGGTGAAAAAGAGCTGAGGCAGAGTAAATTAAAAACTCTGACCGCTGCAGAAACCATTGGTGTTTCGTGCCCGTTCATTCACACACACACACGCACATACAGTAATTGTTTTGAGGCCACAGTTTAGCTCTTCTCACACACATTAAAAGGAACCTAAACATAAGAACTGAGAAACATGAACACTTTTCAAGAAGAAAGCCTGGCCATTGGTGTGTTACATCTGATAGAAATAATATTACACAGTAGTCTTTCACTTCTGAGGCTGATCAGAAGCTGTATTATATTTACCACACCATGAACATCATAACCTGAGAAGGAACATTAGCATAAACCATTAACCCATTGCGGAGAAACTCTGGAAGAGGATTTATCTTTTTAAAAGGAAAATGTGATCACATTAAAATACATGCAAACTTTGAGGAAAACAAGCAGTGCCAAGGTAACTGGGGCCCAAACGGAGCCATTCGTAGTTATGATACTTGGACTTCAACAGAAAGAATTTCGAACACATGAAAATACAACAATAGCTTAGGAAACCAATTGCAAAAACAATCCACTGAGTATAACTTGGCTATCTGAAAGCACACTTGCGAGAATGAAACAGATCATATTCCAAAAGGCTCCCATACCTAATAAACAGTACTGGAAGACACTGAATGACAGAGGTCTGAGCGCACGCAGTCTGCCCTGCGCTTACGAAGAATTGCCCATTCTCAGCTGATGAAAAAACAAGCATGTAAAGTTCTCTATATAAAAATAATCAGGAAAAAACCCACCAATTTCTCCTCTCCTTCTTCTGCACTCATGTAAGTTTTAGAAAGCAAAATTGTCAGGTGACATTTCTCTGTAATAATTTCAATTACAATAAATGATGTTGCTCTTAATGCAGTTTACAACCTCATAAATAACCAACCTGAGGAGAAAAGAAAACAAAACCAAAAAGCAACCTACCATTTACCAAGCGACCAAATAGCAATATGAAAGGTATCCTCATTCTATGCTTTAGAGATACAGGAGCACTCCAATATTCCAAATATTAGGGGATGCTATTTGCTTATGATACTTTTAAATTGTAACTACGAATGCACTTGACATCTCTTGGAAGAGACAAAACACGCACACCCGAATTCATCAGCTTCTGTTTTAAAGCTGACATCCGTCTGTCTCCTTACTGCACAAAATAAAAGGCAAGCTTTCCATTTGCAAGCTCCAGATCACTCGCTCAATTGCTACACTCGAATCACAGCATGCAAGGGCTGCATTCCACCTGAGCACTATTTGTGGCGGCTGCCACGAACAGAGATGTTTTCGCTCACCGGGGGAGAAGGGGGCATTTCAGACCGTGAAGCTGATTGCGCTGGAAGTGTTTGCTAATAGAGATGTCAATGAAGTAAAGGAGTTCCAGTACCTGAGTTAACTAGCTGCTGCTCCATGACCCCGCAGCCCAGGACCTCCATCCATTCTCCTTGGAAGTTGATCTCCATCTCAAAGGAAGGGTGAGTGAACGGGAAGTAGCAGTCTACCCATCTGACCTGCAGTCCTGAAACAGTGTTTAAGAAAAAAATAAATAAATATGAAGGGTGTATGCTTAAAAGGCCATCCCTCCAACCATCTGTAAAACTTGCCCTTCAATTAATGACACCAATTACAGCAATCCAGAGAAAATAAATAGCAAACAAACTAATTTACAACACTTGTGCAAGGTGATAAATCTTAAAACTTGTGGAAAAAAATGACCATGTCTTTTCTAATATGAAAAACGCTTTGTGCAACTCAAGCACCCTTTGAAACCAAATCAATCATTTGTCAAACTCTGGCAACCACCTGGCATTGAACAAAAATGAGCCAAGATCATGGGAAAGTCAGTAATTTTGTTATTCTTTGCACCAGGAAATGACTAACAGGAAAAGCTGTGTCTTTAATTTTTACTTAGTATTTTATGGATCAGCTAGGTAAGTAATTTTTTTTCCATCAGAGCCTATTTAAAATACAAAGCTATTCTTTCTGTGTATGTTTAAACATGAAAGTTAAAAATAGATATTAATAAACACAAATATAAATATATATACACAGAATTGTACATTATTGAGGTATGCTATATACCAACACACACAGAGTACTCTGAACCCAGGAGACAACAGTTTAACTTTGTGTGGATGTGAAGCGTAAGAGAAAGGCGCCAGTGGGTAACTCCCCCTCCTCCCCAGCTCGGCCCCCCTGAAGTACCACTGCGCGGAGCCAGGAAAGAAACCCCTGGCATTGACGAGCAGCGGAGCCAGAAGAGGGCAAGGTCTACAGTACTGCCAAAAGCAGAGGTGTTGTCAAGGCCCTCGTTATATTTGATGAGTTTTAGTTCTTGTAATCATTTACACAAGCTTTCTTTCACTAAAGAATTTTTTCTAGCCTTTAGGTGTCAGGAAAAAAAACGTCTCGGAAATATGAACTGTAAAAACTTGAAATAGAATTGAACTGTGAATTCTGTGGGCTAATGCCTTAACCCCAAGCCCACCTTTCCCTTCAGTTAAGCCAAATGCTAATCAGCATTAGGATCATTAACAACCAAGCAGGTACAGTTTTGAAAATAAAGGGCACAGCAGGGGTTGTTTGGGTGACAGTACGTGTTAACACCTCTGGTTTGATTTTCGGGCTTTTTTGGTTTTGTTTCATAAAAGGAACTTAAAACATGAAATCTCATGATTTATACTGAGAGTTTTTCAAATTAAAAGATTTTGTGTGGCCTCAAGGATTAGATTTTCTTTGATTACTTCAGAAACATTAAATGTGTCTACAGAAACTGAAACAGTAAGTTACAAGAAAAGCATACATACATGGCCAAAACATAAAATACCGAATAGTTACAGAGAACTTCTCTTGATACTATGAACTTTCAAAGGGAGAGGCAGGTTTCAAAGCAAACACATTGGTAATTCTAGATTTTTCTCTTCTCTCAAAAATCAACCTCAGGAAGTTATATAAATGATAAAAAAGTGTTTTGATAATTTTACACACAGAACTCAGAAAACTGGAAGTATTAGCAATTATACCATTCATAACTGTACTGACTTACAGCTTGCTTTTTTGTTTGCATAACAAATAAAAAAATTACATAGATGAAAAAAGTCATGTGCATACAACAGCATGGTGTGTGGAAAACATTTTTTTTAATTTCCCAATGTTGGTACAAATGCCTTTCTAGTCCTAGGGCTGTACAACTCTGCATTCACTGTAAAGCCATACACAAATAAAATATCTTCATTTAGCTAGCAAAATTTGCAACTGCAGCAAGAATGACATTGAATATTCAAGTAGTTTCATGTTCAGTAACAACAGTTGGATAATGGTTTCTTTTTAACCCTCTGATTACTTCAAAATGAAGCTCTGGGAAAAAAGGATTTCTTTGCTTTTTATTCTTAATTAAAATAAATTTGAAAAGGTAAAATAATTAATTGAAAGCTCTTTTTTAATTTTGAATTTTAATGCATATTAGTACTTAAGAGGCATTTGTTTTAAATGCAAATAAGCAAACAAACAAAAATCTGAATAAACCTAAACAAATACACAACGAAGAAACAACTGTCGCCTTCATTCTGTTCTCTAAATTAACAGTTAATCCCATATACCACAATAATTTTATTCATACAGTAGCCAGGACAATTGGGAATACCTCTGTATTTTACATTCAAGTGTTCTTTCAGACTTTTGGCTCTGGAAGACTTTACTGAAAAGCAGAGGGTGCTCAGCCTTCAGCAAGATTAAGCCTTCTAACTGCATTTCTATAGACTGTCACAGAATAAATGGGTACATTTATTATTTAGATACAAAATATTGTCTTGGGGCTCAATATATTCCCAAGGAATAAAGGGCATTGCTCACACTCAGCAAATTAAACCACTAAAGACTTAAAAGGATTATGAAGATTAGGCTTTCTGTATTACTATATAAGTTACCTGATTAGGCCTAATTTATTTCTTTACATACAGCCTATGAAGTGCTGGCAAAAATTATCTTTTCTACAAATTTTAGGAGGCCGAGAAATGCTTATCTGTCTTAAAACACAGAGGCACTTAAAAGAGCACAATGCTGAATCTAACCGAAGACGGATGACTGGATACAAACTCAGTAGTTTCCCTAGTTCAAAGAGGTGATTTGTGTTAGCAGAGGACACCTGCTCGTTTCACAGCCTCACAGCGTGCACAGGAGTCCTTCCAGGGGGTACACGGCCGTTAGCAACTCACGCGTCGCATCTCCAATGAGTAAGGAAAAAGTGAATAGTTATTGTTATTTCTGAGTACTGAATCCAGGTAAGGAATCGGTCATAGCCAGCACTCAAAAGTAATGGTGTTATCAGTTCTTAAGCTAACCAAGTACCTGTCAGTGCTAGTCTAATTGAGCATCATAATGAAAAAGGCTTAACCAAAGGCACTAAAAAAGAAAGAAAAGGAAAAAAGAAAAACAAAAAAAACCCCAACCAACCAAGACATTACAGCAGCCTATTGCTACGCTACAGCACAGAAGCAACAAAGCCAGAGACCCAGATGGTCTTCACTGACCAGAAATTCTCTTTGTTGCTGTGAGGATTATTTTCAGAGGAGTTGTCTATGGGAGAAAAAGGAGAGGGGCACAGGGGGGGTGCTAGGGAGCACAGAACGTATCGAGCCGAGGCCACTTGAGGGGTGCGTCGATTCTTAAGTGCTCTGCACCTCATTGCTTCAGCTAATTCATCTCACTTGCAGCAGACAGGAGCTGGCTGCCTATAAACCCATGCTAGCTCACATTATTAGCCAGACCATTATGTCCTCAATAAATGATTTTTTTTTTAACTCCTTACACTCATAGATCTCCATGCACTCAGTACAACAGAATTAAGAAGAAGAAAGAGCAGAACAATGTGTTTGATTTAAAAGACATCCAGTGGCTGTTCAGTCAGAACCACCAGCGGCAGAGCCATCAGTCAAAGCACAGCATTACTCACCCTCCCGCCTTCTTTTACCAGTGCCTAGGAACTGGGTAGATATATACGGGACAGCAGTGAATTTTGGGCCATTTAGTGTAAAGCAACAAATCACAGAACCAGCACACAGTCATTCTTTTCTATTTGCTACAGTAAGATGACTTCTGAATCTCTCAGGGTCCAGAAAGCGTTTGGCAAACTACAGAAGGGTTAGAGAAAGAACTGGAGTTGGGCAAGACTGACTGACTAACTTTATGAGGAAACCCAAGACAGCTGTAACCTTGGAAAGCCTCATTAGAAGGTAACTAAAACGAGCAGAGACGACTTCCTACATTGACAGATCTGCATGTGGAGATGGAGGTGTAAGTTAAATTAGTGGATTTTAAGCGTGCACCGTATCTGGAGGTAACAGGCGAAAACTAAGAAAGGTGATCCCTAGGCGTAATATTTGAAATAGCTTCCTGACAGCAAAATCTCATGACAGAAACTGAAAGAGCATCACTTGTAGAACGCAAAATCAGACACGGCATACCACTAGAAAATGTCATAAAAAGAACTATTTTACATTGTCAAGTATTTAAGACAATTGATTGCATGCTCCAGATCTTTCCCTCCCTCTAATATCCATTGTTCTTTTGCCTGTTGGCAAAGACAGGAGGAAATAAAAAGACAAACCTTGGGAATAAATGTAGGTGCAGATTTTGATGAAGTCTTTGACCTTTCTTATGACAACCTCATGATCTTTAAGCAACTTTTGTTATATTGTTTACTGGCATGTGCAGTCAACACTAAAGTATCCAGATAGTATGGGAGTCAGGTGAACCAAAACTGGCTCGTTCAATATTAAATTATCTAATGTAGTGCAATACATATCTGAAATGCAACAACAACAACAACCACCACCTCCTGCAGAGATCCTCCATCTATCATCATCCTGAGTTGGTAAATTCACAGAGAAGCACTGCAGAAGCACAGCTATCCAAGTCCAGGATGTCAGGCCTAAGCTAGCTTATGCAGAACTAAATTGCATGTCTGTGCGTTCATGGTAGACTTAACCTGCAATCCCAACAACCTACCTGTGAATAGCAGTTGACTGCATAACAATGCAACATTTCAGTAGCTTACTGCAGCTATGATCACGCTACCCTGCTAGAAAAGATGTGCAACTTCACTGCAATGTTCTGCTGATAGCACAGGCTGTAAAGAATACAAACTGATGTGACGTATAAAAGGAATGAAATTTTTGCTTTTAACAAAACGTGAGGCCTTATGGAATATCAACACAAAGGAAAAATATAGAATTTTTCCAAGAGCAATAAATGCGGTAAAATAAATTTTTAAGTTAAAACCTACAGAAGTTGAGACAAAAAAGCCATTACAAGTATTGTGTAAAGTGAAGAGTAAAATGAAAGTTAAAAGATGACAGCTGTCAAAAGAAATTTAATTATGTGTGCCCCAGGTCACTTGCACTGCACCCATCTTGTATGTCTTGTGCCTAGCACAGAGTTTGCTTCTTTGAATATTACCTTCCTGTTTGTATTGACAGCTTACAAGAACATCAAGAAGGTGACGGGGAGAGAGCTTAATATTTCAATGAATGGGGGGACGGCGGGGGGAAGAGAAAATTAAATTTACATCACTAACTAGATCTTGTCTTTGTATTTCAGGAAAAATATTGGGGTCATAGAAATAGAAAATCCCTACAGTAAGAAGGCAGTACCTACTGTCTGTAGGTTTACAATCATTTAAAAATATATTTTTTAATGTCTTTCTAGCTACTGTGTGGACTGTAAAAGAACTAGTAATAGCCAACATACTGACGTGTAAAGTGCAGCATCTGTCAATGGTTAGAGAAGGATGTCACTGCAGTTTCAGATATCACAAACAACTCCTAAAAATTGCTCATTTTAAACAACATCCTCAGCATCTGAGGTTGACCTAAAAATATCACTCTCTTACTCACTTTGATCCTAATTTTGTCTGTTTCAAAAGGCCACTGTTAAGTAAAATACAACCACAAGAAAAATCTGAACTCAGGAAGTTAAAAAAATTTTGTCCAGGTGGGATAGAACAAAAACTGGTAAAAGTTTTGCTTGCTGTAAAGTCAACCTTAGGATTTCAGAAAAATATTCAGGAAGTCATATAGGACTTACTAGATTATCAATCCACTCTTGGAACTACTGCTCTAAATGCAGTGGGCATCTTAAAAGAGCTTTGAAAGTAGCCAGGATACCCCGTGCGTTCTAATACTATCCAGTATTTCCTGAACAGAAAAATGAATCAGTTCAGAAGAGCAGCCTCCTTGCCAGGAAACAGCATTAAGGTAGCAATTTTGACTCAGGCCATTTATAAATTCAGCTCCTGAAACTGAAAGCAGGTATTTCCAAGGAGAGGATATTTCATTCGTATACACATACATTCATTACCCTTCCTCATTCCACTCTAAGCACCAAAAAACAATTATTTTTTAGCTTGGTGCGAGCTTAGCAAACACCATCTCCCCTCAGCTGCAAGGTTTAATTTATTTGCACAAGTGAAATGCTCAAGGCACTCCGTGTGTATATGCAGCAAAGCAGCACGTGCACATACATACCCCTTCCCTTCTCCTGTCAATCTCCATGCTGCCGGTGCGAGATGTGATCATTGCCCTGCACCCTCCCCAGCAGTGCCCAAGCTCTGATGCATCCCCAGATGTGATGCTGCAGCCACACTCTGTCCCTCTGGGGACACGGGAGGCCCACGAGGGCAAAGCGGAGGGCGTCCTGCACAGCTTTGTGCTGAAGCCGGAGTTGCCTCTCCTCACAGGACCCCCACCGACAGGCACACTGCGTTTACTCTCACACATGGCTTCTGCCAGACAAGTCCCTGTAGTTAGGACTGGCATGTGTCCCTATCTGTATTCATGCCCACTGCATTACCCTGACATGCTGCATACCAAAACATTTTCACAAAAACCTGATGATGCGCAGTGTTGTGTGCGCCAGTATTGAGGAAAACGAAGAGAGGAGTGTGCGTGGCCTCCTGGTTTGTGCTTAATAATTTTATACGGTGTGGGTATCACAGTATTAAAGAACAATAACGTGTAAATACAGGTTACAGCTGAAAGGCCAATCGATAGCCAGTTACTCTGACATTAAAAGACACTAGGATAGAACTCTGACCAAACTTAAGACAAAAATGTAATAGTAAAGAATATGAATGAAGACTCCTAAAATTACTGTAACTCTCATTAGAGACATGGCTGTTTCAGTGTACCAGCTGTCAACATCACCCCTAAGCCTCCTGTTTTTATTATGCAGCAAGATGTTTCTCAAAAGTCTGGATGCCTACAGCCATCAGCAGTCCAGGAAAAAAGGTGCAAGAACCTACCATCACCAAAAATATGACTCATGAGCTTTGTCAGCACTTGCTTCAGGTTGAACTCCACCAGCCTCACTGCCTCCATGGTGTGACACTCTTGCTTGTGTGCAGTGCGATGACCTTGCTCAAACAACTGTAAGCCTTCACCATCTTCAATGTTGGAGAACAACTAGAACAAAACCACAAAAACACCAGTGTTTTTCATCGATGACTTTCTAAACAAAAACAGAGAATGCACTTCTATTGATTTAAGTGGGAATCTTACCTGCTAAGTCTGCACCATGAAAAACAACTGTAAAGACTGTGCTTTTATACAAATTCTGGTCACTAAACACAGAGATAAATCATCACAAGAACAGAAATATTCAAACAATAAGATTTGCTTTATTTCTGTACCATATCTTCAAATAATATCATTAGCTACAGGAAAATATTCATTTATAACAGAAACATCTCTTTTTTTCTGATTCTGTTACTTAGAAAGTTAACAAGCAGAACAAAGTACACTGTACACTATATGTAAATTATATCCCCAAAACTACAATACACAATAGTATTTATCACAGCTCAACTTTTTTTAGTAATTGAATGATGTAAAAGAAATACCAAAACCCCAACACTTTTTAAAAGCTGCAATCAAATGAACTTTAAAAAAAAAAAAAAAAAAAACAAAAAAAACCCAAAAAAACCCAACAAAACCCAAAAAAGCCTGGCAGTTTAAGGAGACCTTGAGCTGCTTACATTTGATTCATCTTGAGTACAGTTTATTCATTTAAGGACTACCATTTTCCCACACACAGCACCTTTCCGTATACAGGAATTTTGTCTATGGGGCATTAAAGGATTCATGGTCTTGGTCTGGGGTTTCCAGATAAGTTACAAAGCACAGGGGCAGGCTGTATTTGGGATGTGACAGCTTTGCTCTTCGTGCAAAGGCCGCTCTCCACCACATCTGCTGCAATGTGAAGATTTCTGTTTCCTGTACATCCCCATACGTTGCTGGGCAGGCGATCCCGGCCAGATACGTACCAGCAAATCTACAGAGAGACCAGTAAAACACTCTCACTAAGCCACATCATTGGAGGCTCTGTGTCTTGGGGAGACAAGCAGGCAGTTTTATACTTTAAAGAGAATTTTTGTTGGAAATCCTTACAGCTGTACAAAACCTAACTCTGTTAAATCTGGAGGGTAGGAAGAGCTGATTTTGAAAGTGTTTCTAGTGCCCTTTCCTACCCCTCCTCCACCTTCACAGTCAACCAAGCACACACAGAGGGGAAAAAGCACACATTAACATTTTCTTCACATTAAGCCTCACAGCATAACTAGCTCTTACTCAGGAGATGCCACGAACAGTGTGTAACCTTAACAACTCAGGATGCCCACAGTTGTTTTAATTGCAGTTTGATGCCTTCAGTGCACTAAATGCTCTAAAAAAAGTTCAAGTGAACCTCTGGTAGCCTACAAATGCTGGGCACAATTAATTAGGACTAGCTTCTAGCACGTTTCACACAGACACAATGCATGCAGAAGGAGTCTGAGTTTAGACAGCACGCAAACTAGCAGCAAAATGGATTGAGGGAATAAAAAAAAAAAAATCTCATCAGTAGCATTTAACTTTGTATTGCTAGTCAGAAGGAGATTTAGCTGGCAGATTGAGAAAACACCTCTCAAGTTAATCTCCTTAGTACGCTGCAGGAAAATACAAAATAAAAAAGGAAAAAGAGAAATACCAAATAAAACAATTATCCATCAGTCTAACAAAAATGTCTTTACTAATCAAAAGGCAGCAGCTTGACAAAACTGGGTATTACACTTTTAAATAACAGATTCTTTATTCAAGTGCTCACTTGAAAGATTAAATCCTCTTCTTCCTACTGGCGTCATTTCTGCACTGGCTGGAAGAAGCAGACGATACCCACCCTATAACAAATTTACTGTCAACAGGGCAGATCAGTCATCCAGCATGTGGTTTTGAAAGCCATGGGATATTCACAGAGGCCAGCATTAGCCTAGGGAGGTTAATCGTCTTAGGATCACTGGCTGGTCAATGGACAGACACAGGCTCCCTCACGCAGGAACCTGGAGTGGCTAAATTAGGTTCCTGCTCTGAACTACCCTCTACAGGTAGCTATTTTTTCTTTCTATTGACTGAAGAGACTACCCTCAGTAAGCCAGAAACACCCTTCAGGCCACAGAGATTTTTTCCCCCTTTGGACTAGAATACACTGTATTTACACAGTAGAAGATGTATTTGTTATTTTCCCCCATCAGCAGCATTTTAGGACGTGAAACTCTCTTCTTCCTTTTCCCCTTCATTTCTCCCCTAACCCACCCAGCTTAAAACTGGTTCCTCAGACTGCTGCAAGGAACAGATAGTCTGGACACTGCCTTTAAAATACAGCATTTGTATTAACGAGTACAGAGAAGTACTTTTCCTTACCACTGCATTATTCTTAAAATGTTGATATTGCAATTACTACCTGAAGCCAAAGTCTATTTTAGTAGATTGTATCAGATGTGGCAATAAAATACGTGCAAGAACCATTAGAGTAAATACATTTAGTCACACCCCAGCCCTCTAACCTGACGGCCTCTTCATCCTGCCAAACCAGCCATATGCACCATTTCCTCCTCTGTGCCAGCACAAGCGTCATGCAGGAATGCACTGAGCCAGGCTAGGAGGTGGATTGGGATGAGAAGTAACCCAGGAGGAAAGGAAGAAACTGAGGGATGTGAAAACGGCCAAATTCAGCTCGGTAATCAAGTATCAGCATACTGGCAGCACCAAGAAACACGCTGGCACGTGGGACGGGGCTGGGCCGCTTTTGGCACAGGCGTGAATCAACGCCAGTTCGCACAGGCTGTGGAAGCACAGCCTTAGCGGAGTCCCCCGAAAGACAGGCAGTGGCAAGGAAACAGCCCCCCTTACAGGCAGGCACCGAGAGGCACTTTGGTATTCTCCATAGAGGCTCCATCAGCTCCTGTCAACTCCAGCACAGCTGTGGATGGGGTTATACTGAGGGAAAAAAGATGCCTTACAGTTGCATTAATATTTACTCCCTTCTTTCCATTCACTGACATAGCTATGTCAATATGAGCAGCTTTAAACTGATACACCAATTTCACTATTACAATGATTGAACTGTGCTAAGTATATGTCTTGCATTAGAAACACTTCAACATTTCTATATACATAAAGCCAGGAAAGTCAAAGCTTGAATAAAATGAAGAATCACCTACAGTCACTCCTTTTTGATGTCAATTCTTCTCCAGCACACATCTAAGCAAATGGGGGGGGAGAACCTAACAGCCTTGCATAAAACACCGACACATCCAAGATGCCACAATTTCACGTACATTTATTCCTTCAGTGCAGATTAAAATAAAATGCATTATTTTACTTATCGAATATGATCAGTCATTACTACTACCAGAAAAGAAATTTCCTGTAGCCATCAATCGAGCACCTATGTGTCTGTCTAGTGTGAGGACAAGAAGTTTTTTCTTTAAGTGAAGGTGTGCAAAACATTAAATATTGTGTCATCGTGCAGAAGTCAAAAAAATTAATAATCACCAGGATTTATCAGCATATCTATCTGATGCTGCATTACAAAGGAGAAGGCAGAAAGGAATTGAAGCGACCTTGCCATGTGGCACGGAATTTACTCACAATTTCGCTCTAATAAGAATGAAGTCAAATTTGGTAACATGGAATGGCCAGAAGACATTGGGTTTTAATTGGACAAATACAAACAGAGCTATGCTCCTTTAAAAGCACTTCACGGTATTTCTCAGCCTGGCACGGAGCGCAGAAGTCACGTGTGTGATGTCAGTAAAGACCCCAACATTTCTTCAGTCACTTGACAGACTTTTTTTAATCTCACATCACTTCATTATCCATACATTTAGGATTCCGTCCAAGATTAAGTGTCTCTTTACAGGATGGCATTCATAGTAGGTTTCAGATGAGAAAGATCTGTAACTACATTCTGTTTTTCCACAACGCAGTCATGTATTCCTCCTGCCAGTCATGCATACACCAGTAATTAAGATAATGAATACATAATGCTCATGTACTTATACTGAGAGACAAACCGGCACTTAAGACCAGCTCTACATGAGGATCTGCATGTGGCAGCACTCAACCTTGGTGCACCGACTACATTTTGACTCACTGGCCCTGATAAATATCCCTATAAATAAACAAACAGCTGCACTCTAAATCCACTTACAAATAGCAAACCATTTCCACAACATTTTAAATGTGCTGTAACACTCAACCAATGGATCAGGAATGATGAAGATGATGACACTTGAAGATGGCTCATCAAAAAGAAAACCTAATGCCAGTCCCAATCAGCCTCCAAGATGATGAAACTTGTAAACCTGCACCCCCATCCAGGCAGTTTCAGGTGCCAAAGAGATACCCTGTCCATCGTCCGCACAACAAAATGCTCTTTACTGCATATTGATAAGCATTTGTTTTGGGAGAAAATGGCAAAAATCACTTCAAACAACAAGCTTGCAGGTGGTCACCTTAATTTCTGGGTCCTTCCGTTTTCAGTCCTCCAATTACAGTGAAGAAAAGTTATTTCTATTTGGGTTTTTTGTTTTGTTTTTGTTTTTTTTCCAACCTAATCAAAGTGTTTCTGAAAAAAACCAAAATCATCGCCACATTTAAGGGAAAACCATACAGATGTTTTTGAACAGCAAAGAAACAACACTGCTACACAAATCTGTTATAATGAGACATATATGATAGGACTCAGACTTTCGTTCCTGTGGCAATAGAAATTCATTTATTTTTAAGCACCCTAGACTTCCCAAATACACTTGTAGACATTTTTACTCTTTTTTTTTTTCCCTGCACAACTTAAATACCGCATTGAATAGATTTAACTGCTTTATTTTGAAAAGCATTGTTGGATTTTTTTTTTTTTAGCTGGGTAAGACAAAGTAAGACAAAGTTTGAAGAAATATTTTATGTAAAATCTTTTCAATAAAAGATGCACTAGTGGCTTCCAAACTTTCTAGACCATGGACCACTATGAAAATCTCACAGACCTTCTGATGCCCTTCGCTGTCAAGTTTTCAACTAAAAATAACAAAGAATACAATGTGGGTCCTCGGACCAGTGAAGCTCTATTTATTATGGCGTGATTTATACACCACAACTTGGAAAATACTGAATAATACAACATTGACAACTCGGGTAAGACATCCACAAGAATGAAGTCAGTTCCACCTGACCTAGCCAGGCCCGTTACTCCTACCACTTAGCCAAATTGTAGCTTCAGGAATAAATTAACCTCTGAATATTCTAGCAAAGTAACACTGCTCCTCTTTTTCTTAACATGATGGATCTAGTTCAGGTGTCGCTGCTCCTGTACTCTCCTCCCTGCTCCCTGAGAGAAGGAAGGCCGTCTCTCTGGCTCCTTGGGACTAACGCACTGCTCTCAACCAACATCTCAAACACCATCCCAGAGGCAGCAGCATCTTTAACTTGATGTGATGCACACTGCTTATTGAGCTGGGTGTCTCACCAAATGCATGCAGCCTGCACCACCTCCCATGCCTGGATGTGCTTAAGATGCGGGTACAGCAACTGCTGGCACGCAGCGGTGTTATCAAGAAAGGCATGGATCCATGTAGGGAGATATGTGGTAAATGTCCATTGGGGCGGGGGGAATCTATTTCATCGTTTGCCACCTACAGAAGAAAGCTGCAATGGATCTCCGCTTCAATACTATTACCTCAAAGCATCCAGGAGATTCCAGTTTCCCTCTGACTCATACATGCTATTACATGATAGGGGATAAATGCCCTCAGTCAGAGGGACTGACACACCGAGCCATGACTCTCCATGTCCATCTCATCTGGCTACAGAGTCACTTGACTCCTTCTCACACGAGCCTTAATCTTCACTGGCTGAGGCACTGAAGAGCATCACCCAAATCGGAAGAAACGCATGGAAAAGGGGATTTCCAGAGGCTGATTTCAGGGTCTTGTATCACCCCAGATGAGCCTCTCCCTATCCTCAAGTTGCAGAGGGCCAAGAAGAGTACCTTCCCTAGGCCACTTAAGCCTTTTTAAATATTTGCTCCTGGGTGCCCAGGCAAACATTTCTATTATGACTCCCAGTTACATACACAAATATTCTCCCACATACTGTAAATGCTCCAAATCACTCTATATAATAGGCTGATCCCTGGAACACTATAAATTTATTTAAATTCCTTTACACATGAGGAGAAAAAAAAAAAGTGACTGAAGACAGGAAGGGGCTTTCCTTTGATACTATGTCAGAACAGAAGCACAGTGTCCAAAGCTGCAGTAACACACAGGATCTTGGACAAGTCAAACCTAATGACACTAATCTTGCAAGTGAAAACCTAGGATGGCATGCATTGATTTAAAAAAAAAAAAAAAAAGTAAAAAAAGTGTAAAAAAAAAAAAGAAAAAGACGTAGGTCACTCAGGTGTTCACACCTACCCCAAAGCATAAGGAAAAGGTTAAAAGCCACTTTAAAAAAAAAAAAAAATACGCAAAGAATATGGCCAAGGTACACAAGTATGAAAAGATGAGGAAAGGAGAGTGTATTTATATAAATAAGAGAAAAATCTACACTTTATTACCTGGGACGAGAGTCTTTGCATTTCAGGATATAAGCACTATGAAGTTACAATATGGAAATGTTTTTTTGCAATTATATGTACTGCTTTGGAGGGGCAGTCCTTATTTTTAACTGGAATATTTACAGTTTTCCATTGTGTCCTAAGAAAAAAGTTTCCATTTCCACCAAAAACATTTCAAAGGAGAATAAAGATGTATCCCTAGTACTTCTTCACAGTCTCCCTAATTATAATTTTCGGATGTTAGCACAAACGAGTCTGATGAGAGCATCATTTCTCCATCTGAACAATCTGGTATTGGCCTCCATTGGAACAAGGTTACTAAATTAGAGAGCAATTCCTATGTTTTCACATCTGTTCCTGTTAAAATTTATGTATAATTCAGTACAGACTATAAAACACCTTATGAAGTCTCCTTCCAATGTGTAAACATTATTTGTTGTCAACTGAAAAATGTTCTGTGATTGCCATTGGGTTTATATTGGCTCCCTCTACTGACTAAAATGCACAAAGTGTAATTTAGTTGAGATTTTTTTTTTTCTTCTTCTCCATAAATTGTGTTAAGTAAAGAACTGCACCAAAGACCGCGACATAACACAGAAATAACTTTTTTTATAGTCAACCCAGGAAAGTTTGCCAGTTCAAACCTAACTACAGCAGTATCAATATTGCCAACCCAAAGGGTTAAAAAAAAAAAAAAAGCCACACACTATAGAAGAAAAAAAAAAATCTATATGCACTTTAGAAGGAAAACGGGCATGCTGGTGGAAGAGAATTGTCCTGGTTTCAGCTGGGATAGAGTTAATTTTCTTCTTAATAGCTGGTAGAGTGCTGTATTTTGGATTTAGGATGAGAATAATGTTGAAAACACACTGATGTTTTGGTTGATGCTGAGTAGTGCTTACACCAGTCAAGGACTTTTCAGCTTCCCATGCTCTGCCAGGTGCACAAGAAGCTGGGAGGGGGCACAGCTGGGACAGCTGACCCAGACTGGCCAAAGGGCTATGCCACACCATATGGTGTCATGCCCAGCATATAAACTGGGGGAAGAAGAAGGAAGGGGGGGGACGTTCGGAGTGATGGCGTTTGTCTTCCCAAGTAACTGTCAATGTGTGATGGAGCCCTGCTTTCCTGGAGATGGCTGAGCACCTGCCTGCCCATGGGAAGGAGTGAATGAATTCCTTGTTTTGCTTTGCTTGCGCGTGCGGCTTTTGCTTTACCTATTAAACTGTCTTTATCTCAACCCACGAGTTTTCTCACTTTTACCCTTCCGATTCTCTCCCCCATCCCACTGGGGGAGCGAGTGAGCGAGCAGCTGGGTGGTGCTTAGTTGCTGGCTGGGGTTAAACCACAAGAAGAATACAAAAGAAATACCATTTGGGGGTACTATTTAAGAGGACCAATTCATTTTATGTCCAGAATCGTGAAGCAGATTTGGGAAGCTATTTTGGCACTAGTTTTAACTATTTCTATTAATTAGTTTCTAACTCTTCTATATATTACGTTCAGGTAATAATTACCTCAAATATTTTTAAATATGCTGAAAACATGTCTAAATAGATTTTCAGATGTTCTTGAATAGCAGTCCAAGGCCATTTTTAAAAAGTTTATGGGAAATTTCAGCATGAATTACTCTAACTTTTAGCCATGAGTTAGTTTGGAAGATGGGAATTTCTTTTGTACTTTAGTATCTGCACTCATGCAAAGCTGCAGAAAAGCATCAGTTACCTGCCCATCTTCAAATCACAGATTACTTTTCTCTTACAAAAATAATCAACCAACCATCATGAAAAATAGTATAGCCAAAGAAGCAAATAACTCACAAGTATCTCGGAGTAAAACAGTGTAAAATTGCCAAACTATGATTTGTTTTTCCAGCTCTTACTTCCAATGTATTGATTTTAACTTTGATATGAAGAAGAATTATACTAAAGGTTTCAGTCACAGGGCAGAAGTTTTAGCCTAGCCTTGACTACAGAATTCGGTATTTGTAAAGGAGAGACACTTTTCTACATCTTCTACATCGTTCTTATCCTGCCTAAAACTTCAGCTGAGGATGAACTGACCTCCTTTTTCCACCCTCCCAAACTGAGATGAGACATCAAATTCCTCTAAATTCAAGTTCCTATAAAATCACTCTAGGTTTTGGGTTTTGCTCTCCTCCCCCCAGTTCTGTGGTCACTTTCACTGAGAAGATGACCAATTATAAATGTATAAATCAAAAGAACAAAGTAGAGCAGTAAACTGACCACAGCATATAAAATTATTGTATTGGCCACAAGAGGAAATGTACCTAGGGCTTATAGCTAAGTGCAGTTTTTCCCTTAGTTCCAAAGATTCTTATCCTCAGTACTGTGCAAATTTCCTCTCGCCAGAGATTGCAGCCTGGTTATGAATGAAAAGTCTGAGATGAAGGTAACAGGCCCTGCCAGTCACACATTTCTGCTCAGTGGGTTACAACTTAAACATGGGTATAAATAAATGAATATAAAAATATAAAAATATTTCTCTCATGTAGTATTACCTCCATTGAGTCTTTGTTCCGCTCAGACATTTCCTTCTGGAATCATTTAAATTTGGTTTATTTTGAACAGTCAACCAGAATATAAAACACAGAAACAGTCCCCAGTGAAATTTTAGAATTACACATTCAATTTTTTCCACAAGGCTCTTGTGATGATGACTGTAAAAAGTTTTACATATTGCAAGACTATCAGTACTTAATCTGCAACTAAAGCAAAAAGGGTGCTTTAGATCATGCTCAGGTTTAGAATTTAGGCATGTTGCCCAATAAACGAGACTTTACACATTGTACACCATAGCACTATTCTTTCTTCATCAATATAGAAAGTCAACTGGACTTTGATTCTTTAGAGAGACAGACATTTTCCAGCACATAGCTAACTTCAAATTCACCAGCTATTAACATTCTCCAGTAACATCTCAATCATTTCCTTGGGGAAAAAGAAAGAAGAGAAAAAGAAACAAGCAATCTACAGTGCAATGAATCAGATCGTTACACATTGTGTATTTCTAGACAGAAGATATCAGTGAATGTTTCTGTAACTTTCTTCCCAGTTATTAAAATCCTATTATTACTGTTATTCCTATTATTAAATTTGTACAGAAGAAAGAAATAGTTTGTCATTAGGACCAAAATTTCTCAAGGGGCATATTCATTAACAATAATTTCAATAATTAGATCAATCACACTTAAGTTTGCAGAAATTCCACCCAGAAAGTGTCGATGTTAGAATTTTGTGGCAGATAAAATCTTTCCCTCTGAATACCTGAACTCCTGCTCAAGTAAAAGAATTTCTCATGAACATAAAACATTAAGAAATGGCATTTTCTTAATGTAGTATTGTACATTTTTCTCTTGCATTATACCCTGATTGTATTCATAAACAGGCTTACAGGAAAAAGAACAGCAAACAAACAAGACTGGATAAATCTGCAAGATTTCCATTTCCTGGTCACCAAAGAAGCAGTTGCAAGCTGTATTTGACATCACATAGCTCACAGGACATCTGCAGAGGCAGGTATGTTTTCCAAGTGGAAGCAGCACTGACAGCGTGGGGCAGGAAACACCAGTGCAGCCAGCACGAACCCTTTCCACCCATGAGAAAAGCAGTGCTCTATGATTACCCTAGTTTTCCCTCAGGCGTCCAAACCCATCAGGCTTCCCTGCCAAGCTCCTGTCACCTACTGGCAACCACACTAAGAATGGTCTACATCTCAGTATTATTAGAATAAGCTAGTTTTAGTTATAGAAATGTGAATTTGGCAGTATTGTTACAAGCACACACAAATTACACAAATCAATTACTATTGTGAAAACAAACTGGCTTATATTTACCACTGATCAATGATACAGCAGAATACTTAATGACACATAAGCATTGCAGAACATGCAAGCTGTGCCAGCAAAATATATAAACCCAAGAGTCTTGGACATCTACCTAGAGCTCTTTAGCCAATGCCTCTGGACTCTGGGTTGACTGTGTATGTATCACACACCCATAACCATCAGCTGCAACAGATGAATCCTTCAATGCAGCTTTAGGATGAGATGAAGAATGGAACAATTCGTTACAAAAGACATTCATTTACAGAAGGTTGGAGGTATTAAAAGAAAAAAGATGACAGAATAAAAACCTGCACTCTGGATGTAGCTGCAACAACTCACATCCATGAGTCCTTCAAGTATTAATATGACAAACTTTTTGGTAAAGTGACCTCACCAGAAGAGACTTGTGATAGAACTAGAATTGAATCATGCAGATCATTGGCTGAACAAGCTGTTTCCTTTCAGATAATGTTTTCTTTTGCTAGCTTTCAAGAATATTGTCTTTCCATTTTTTCCACATTTTTCTGGGGAAGTTTACAGTTGTTTTCCAATTCAACATTTTCCACCTATATTTTTTTCCAAATTAAAAGTATTACTACATGATCAATCACTTGATCTTTATCAATTTACAGCATAACACATATGCTGCTGCAACATGTTTAAGTGCAAGCACTTTGCTCACAGCAAATACAAGATCATGCAACTTACCCAAAATCTCTGTCACCCCAACTAGAGAATTCCTACCTCATGACAGGAGAAGAGATGAACTCCTTCCATCTGATGGAAGACTGGGTAGTGAGTGTTATCAATTGTATCACGGCGGTAGACATCTCCCACTGCCAGAAAGGCATCTAGGCCAGAGTGTATCAAGTCCCACTGATGAGCTGATGTATGTGCTCTTAGCATGTGATCACGATTCAAGTAATAGTTATCCTCTTTCCTTCTGCTGGCATGGTTTTGCGGGATAAGCAAACTATCAAAATTCTGCTGTACTGTAACCACTGGAGAAAGACTGTCATAGACAGAAAAGAGCGGAGTCCCACGGCGTCCTATATATTGTTTGTAAAAGTGGTCCTTCACCTGCTCCTTGATTAGCCATAAAGGGTGATGCTTTTTGTTGTGCAAGTTCTTCCCCACCTTGGAAAGAATCTTCTCTGTGACATTGGTGTAGTCATCTTGAGGATAAGCTTTACCAAGCAGTTCCACAGTATTTGAGCATGGTGCGTTGGCAGCAAAATCTGAAGGTACAGACTTGGATGAAGAATGCCTTGAATGGGTAGGAATTCCTCTCACCTTTACTTTTGGTGATAAAGCTGTTTTAGAATACTTAGTTACTCTCATGAATTTCCAGAACATTGCCATTGCAAACTCTTTTATGATCTAGACAAAGAAAAAAAAAAATTAAAAATTGAGTTAGGAACTGCAGTTTTGCTGCAGGAATTGCTAGTATCTCAGGGATAAGTGAAATCCAAATGTCTGCTTGATTAATATGAGAAAGTTCCCATTATAAACCACTATTTTTGACTTCAGAGGAGGGAAAATACCCTTGTGATCAAATTTCAGCTAGGATATCTTATTCAATTATCAGTCTTCTGCATCACTGCCTCAGTATTAATGACTCTAGACCTAGCCTTAACCCCATTCTAGATACTGCTACTCTTTACAGCTGAATAAACATCAGGCCTTCTTTGAAAGAGTATTTTTCATCTGGCTAAAATACAAGGCAATAACTGAATACTACTCATGAGAAAGCCAGAAATTTAACAACGCCCATCGGCAGTCAGGGACTTGCTTATAATAAAACCCCAAGCATTAACTTATTGCTGTACCATCTCCCACAATTAGCAGAAGCTAGGGAAGGCATTCCACACCAACCAGATGCATGTGGCACACACTATGCAATCATTGCTAATTCTTACTTAATGCCAAACAAAACCAGTTTAACCTTTCAAACCACTGAACCACTGTGAAAAAACAGATGGCCAGACCACACGGCATATATTTATATGTAAACAGCATATTAAGTTCACATACGAGTATTGCACAAGATTCACAATAAAGGCTCCACATAGTCAGAACCAATGTTAGCATTTTGGGGTGAGCACAAAACTGCTTTTCCGTATGTTCCCAGAATTTTTCATGGCTTACACCGCTGTACTGAGCGGGGAGGCTCGCCAAATATCAGGACGGTAAATGAAGTGATGAGATTCTGAAAGATGTCTGAACTAACAACTCGTTTCCTATCAAAGGGCCATCTTTACACATCCGCCCTGTTTACAAACAGGCTTTGTGCTTCACGTGTACGCAGCTGCATTACTCTGTAATGTTCAAAGAGATCATTCCAAAACCAAAGAGTTTTGAGGATCACGAGCCCTTCAGTCACTCCAAATGCATAAGCCCATTCCGAGATGCAAAATCACTTGAAAATCTGTACTTGGGCTTCACAAATATTAGCATAGGTGCTAGTAAAATAATTAAGCATTACAATTTGCTTATTATGGAATGCGAAAACAGAGGCATTAGAAGTTAAGTGACTGGGGAAAGGCATCTGCTCCAAACAACAAACTGGCTTGCATTTCTCTGTGAACCAAGAAATCCAGGGCCACAGGTTTCCCAGGTGAAAGAATTTCCCGTGAAAGTCGTCTTAAAGAAATGGGGTAAGAAAGGACATAAGCAATGAATAAACCACAGTCTTCAAGGGATAGCTTTCCATCTTTACGCTAGGATTACAGTATCTGGCTAGCTTTCCACGGGAACATAAGAGAAACAAGTGTAAAAAAAAGAAGAAACAAGCTAGGATTATTTTGCATACTCTTAAGTTCCAAAAATACATAGGCAAATAGAACAGACACATTCTAGAATACAGAGTCCCCAAAAAACAGATCTAATAAAGATAACGGGTATGTTCACATTTGGCTTGCTTTCTTCTGGCTTATGCCTGGATGCTCTCTGTAGGTCTATTTCCTGAAGTAACTGTATCTCAATAAATCAAAATAAAGGCAAGTTGGACAGTCAGAAATTAAATTTGGCAGGGCAGCATAAGATTACTAAATACTTTGTTTAATCCTTTTTCTGGTTGAATATCTTAAGAAAAAAAGAGCAGCTACAACTTTTATCTAGTTTTGAAACTTTTAAGAACAACTGGGTTTTTGGGGGGTGCAGGGGTTTGTTTGTTTGTTTTAAGAGTTTGCAAAACTATTTCACCAAATTAGTTCTTGGCCATTACTGATAAGGTTCTTTCATAAATGAATTCACACACACACACACCCCCAAGAAACCCCTCTGACATAGACTAAATGAGGGATAGCCTTACGTTTTGGAAAGAGGCTCCATTTTCCCCAAACATACGTTCTCCTTCATGGAAAGTGAGTTCTCATTTTCAAACAGCTGCTTGAAATACCCAGTTCTAGTCAGATAATGAATTCAGCTTCCCTTAAGTAAATATCACCATCTGCCCATACATTTATTTTTCTGAAAAATTCGATTGAAATCTTATACATAACTGTAATGTATGAAAAACTCTCGTGACTTCATCGCGAGTCTCGTGATGTTTGCTGCCTTCCTAAATACCATTCTTCTGAGAATCAGACAACCATATGAGAAGTTTAACTTTCACATAAACAGTTCTTCTCATGATTGTAACTTTATGGAAAAAGAAATTAGAACATGAACCATAAGTGTTGGGAGGGGCGGGGGGGGGAAGGGACTTTTGTTTGTTTATTTTAAGACTCATGATTTTTAAGGAAGACTAACGTATACATCACATGCTTGTGCCCTCTATAGTTAAATTGCATTACTATCTGCACTATTATTCCAATCTAAAGCAAAATCTACTATGAGCAGCAAGAAAATAAGTTAGCTATCCAATGCTACCCAATGAGTTATCCAATGTCCAAGTACTGCTAACAACAGCAACCAAGCAGTAAAAGAGCCACTGACATGGTATCACACAAGATCTCCAGAAACATTGAAGTCCTTCACCAACACTCTTCTGCTCCCCTCTCCCACCACAGACTCGTGTATGCTGCTTCCAAGATGATTACAGAAAAAGGGTATTGGACTTAGTTCAACTCAACTGGTGATAACTTACATTTGGGGAGAGAAGCCATAGAGAAGGAAGGAAAAAGCCATGTTTACACTCATTACACCGTATAAGAAACCTTCAAATCAAAGAAATGTTTACCAGGGCGGAGAGCAACAATGGAAAATAAAGAAATCTCTACCTTTCTGCTAGCAGTAAATAACTGATGTTAAGGATACACTAATTACTTATGTTCACTTGTAATAAACAAACAGTTACTTCTAGTAGACATCTATCTAACGGCCTGAAAAAGCACAGTTTAAATTTATGATTTTCTTCCTTCATTTCTACCATGCCTATTATTTGGCAGTAAAACAAAACTGGTTTCTGTGCACACTGACAAAACCTGAATCCCACAGCGAAGACTGCCAGCCAGCTAACAACCACAGCAAGCCAAACAGCAGCTGTAGGTCCTGTAGCTGAAAACAAATACATAAATGGGAAATAAACATTGGACAACCACCACTGTCATCCACAATCCAAAGATGGCAAAGCGCTCCACCAGCATCACCAGTGGGTCACGTGCTCTGGGCTTGACAGTGGCTCTGACTCACAGCTGGGAGCCAACAGAGAGTTTTGGAAGGAGGCTGCCCCACCAGCAGCTCCCAGTGGGGCTTCTCAAAGCACTAGAGGTGGATGTGCAAGCACCAGGCCCACCATCTCCTATTAAACAGCTCCTTGACACTGACACTGCCACATTCCCGGGTACCTCAGCAGCTCCTCTGAAGCTCCATGGGCCTGTCCCTGTACCTCAACCTCCATACTGAGATGTCTAATACAACTGCAAGAACTCGGATTTTTTATAGAGCTGATATCATACACTGTGTTTTGGCAATACATTTGGAACCATCCCTGCACATGGGTATGAGCTTTTGAGCAGCTTCAAGGTAGAGCAGAGGGCAGGAGGTGGCACCCAGGGATGAAGGCATCACAAGAACCCTGTCCGTGCTGCGGATAGACCAGGCACAGATGTGACCGCACTTGCCAATGTCTCTCTCTCTACCACAGACCTCGTGCTATTTCTACAGCAGTTTCAGTTGATGGGCAAGGTTCCTTCATCCCCCACAGAAAACCAACCATCCCCCATGCAGCAGCATAGTAGACATTACACATGCAGAACTACACCACAGTCAGGAGCTTAACAACAGGGAAACAGCAGACAGCAGAATACAAAAAAAAAAAATAAAAAAATTGTGGTTTTGAGGCACATGTAAAAGGCAGTTTGATGTGATAAGGGATCACATTGCTGTACTGTTAAGGCATGTCCTTTCATGTCTAAATCCAGCTTTCCATGTCACAGTGCAGCAAGGATTAAGACAGTGTTATTACAGCCGCAGTGGTATTTGTCACAAGCCCCCTCTACTCCACTGAGGTCTAGGAAAGAATGGTAGACTCAGTGAAATTCCTCCTTACACCTTCCTTGAAAAAGGAGGATAAAAGAGGGGTACTATAGCAGCTCACAATGAAAAGAAAAAGGACCGTGCACCAGCGTTGTTTTATTCACCCACCTCTCCTAGAGAAGTGGGAGAGAGAGAACACTTTTGTCCGAGCAAATTAGAGCCCACCAGTGAACTAAACAGGCCTGCTTTCAGGGCGATTTGCTAGGTATTTATCTCCGTGAAGCAAGGGCACCCTCACTCTCGCTGTCCACTTTTCTGTATGCCCTGTGCTTTTTACTGTTTATGGCTGCAGAAACACAGATGGGCTACTGCATACATAAACTGAAGTACATGACGGGTTTGAAACCAAAAATTCTACAAAGATGAGAGTCTGTCTCCTATCCAAGAATAGCTAATTAATGCAAGACTCTGAAGTGCCATGGAAAATGTTAGAGAAGTTGGGCTGCCACCATTTTGTGATGTGACAGCTTTTATCTACCGTATGTGTAGGGAGGGGAGTTCAACCAACATGGCATATGTTAAAACAAAAATTATAAACATATGCTAGGCTGCTAAAATTGGACATCTACCAGTCTGCTTAGCAATTTAGCTAAGCATTGAATTTTAGTTTTGAAAACTATGTAGGCATACAGCAGCAAATATCATTGTATTGCCATGACCATATCTACATTGCATAGGATATAAGAGAAATTATTTTGCATGCAATATTAATAATGAGCTCAGATTTTTTCCAAGCTCATTTCAAAATACAGATATATTGTTGCACACCAGAACAGACTTTCACTCTTACTGAGCATGCTGAATTTATGTTATACACACAGACCTCTGAAATAGCCTTACAGACAACTTAGAATGGATCTATTTTAGAACTTGACCTTCCAAGGGCAGAACATTTTCAGATGTCCCTGATGATGGCTAAATACCTAATGGAACAAAATATTGCATGCACTACAAAGCACCAGGCAAGATAACACAGCCTTCAAGTATTCGGCTATTAATTTTTTCATGTACTTGGAGTTCATCTAGTTAATAATCCATCAGCAAGTTCCAAGAAACATACAGAATAACTTATTTTTTTGTTATTTTTCTTAACTGAAGCAAAAATGTGTCACAAGCTGGCTTGCTGTCTGCTCTCTAATAGTGGTACATTAATCATGATGCCACCTTCAGCAACATTTTGAGGCTTGCAATATTGAGAGAGAAAATTAAAAAACCTTTTCTGGGATAAGGCACGACTATGCTTTCTCTCAGTGTTACATGTAAAGGCCTTCTTATGAACAACCATGTACCTTTTTCACTGATCCAGAAGATACCTATTGGCATGAAATACTGGCCTTTGTTCAGGTGTTTTACATACATGAGCACCTGAAGGCAAGCACAGAAAACGTGGTCCATACTTCTGAGGCACGCCTTCAACCACCTTCACCATTCTTTAGGACTGCAGATGGGCTAAGCTAGTCATAGTGGGCAGCAGGTCTTTGGAGAGGGGAACACACTTCTGCAAGGACCTCTGGGCAAGCACCAGTTTTAAAATGCTTTTTATCATCACTTGAGTACGCTTGCCATTCAGTTGCAGGGTAGACATTGAAAATGATGACAAATGTCGTATTCACATCACACTGCAACAAGTTTCAGTTCTCCGTGTGGTCCTCCAAAGGCTGCTACAGGCACTACTTTCCCCTGCTACACAGTGTCACTCCAAGATTGTCCAGGTTTATTCATTGGTTTCCCACTTATTAAAAGAATAACACTTCTCAAGACAGATGATTCAAGACAGGTAAAATGTGTTTCAATAGTCAAAATACTTCTAAACTCTGTAGCTGTGCTCCCTAGCTGGTATAAGACTGTTTCAAAGACTGACATAATCAGGTTTCAGGACAACCTGTAGTGAATTTGGTTTAAGCGGTTCAGAAGTGGAGTATCCACACACTGGAATTTGTGATCAGCAAGCTAATCAAGTACATCAAATTGCTGAATTATTCAGACAGTATGTAATTCCTTTAAAAGAGAAAAGTATACAGCACAGTTACATTAGAAGTTAAAGAACAAAGGCACACGAATTCAGACTTCTGGTTCTAGAAGATGGAAAGACACCAAACTCTAACATGCAAAATACAGAAGTTCAAGGTGAGCAGTCCAACCATACCATTTTAAGTTGAACAGAAAAAAATAAAAAAAACCAAACAGATGAATAAAAACAAAATTAAAAAATACAGAGGAAAGAAACTATCAGTGAAAAAAAAAGGGGGATTTTATATATAAACATACACACACACGACAGTAGATTAAATTAAGGAAAATCACCGCTGCTCAGAAACAGTATTTAATTTTCTTTCATTTATACCTTAATTATTTCTTTATTTTCTTTTTCACAAACTAAAACAGAGTTTGTTTTTTACTGAAGAAATGTCAATTAAGCCCTTTAGTGGAAACTTTCAAGGGTGTGCGATGACTAAGGCACTCAAAACTCTACTGAAAATTAAGCAGCTGTGACCTGAGCTCCTACTGACATACCTGTGCTCTTCCTTCCCACCACAATGAGACAAATAGCTAATAGTCAATTCCATATTTTAAGGCAAAATCCTCATTACACAAACATATTTTGAATGCATTACATTACAAATTACAGACTGCAAAAAGGCAATGAAGAAATAATTCTTAAATATTCTCAAATGTGTCTCCTGCTTTTAATTACATCCATTTTTTAAGGGATGCAATCTGAAAAAACACTACCTTTGTCTGCTGAGGGAATATTATTTTTCCAATACCTTGAAAATGTTGCCAACCTGGTTTCTTCCTCAGAAGACATTGTAAATAACTGCCAGATGAAAGGGACAGAGACTTTTAAATACCTATAAAATCTTCACTGCAGTCAAGATTACCTCTTTCTCTTCTGCCTTCTTTTTTCCACCAATATCTGCAACTTGATTATCTGTATTTTTCTATAAGAGGTATATGCCATCAAGAATTTTACTCCTATGGAATTTTATCTGAGTAAAAATTAATTTGTTTAGAAATCACATAGTAGCAGTATTTATGTGTAGTGGTATACATTCTTAGTTCTCACTTATTAACTACACCATTTGGACACAATAAAACCATAGAGACCTCATCCTGCCTTAAGAAGAGGAGGGAGTAACAATTTTTTTGCACTAAGTTATTAAATGCCAAGAATGGGACACGTGCAGACTTGGTAACAGTGCAAAGGACAGCAGAAGTAGTATAAGTAATTAATTTTAAGTATTAATAGTTTCCATAATAGTAATCTAAAACGCTACACCATAAAACAACAGCTCCACAGCGGGGGGTGTGTGGGGGGGGGTGTGATAAACATGGTACATGCTGCACTCCTGAAACAGCAGAACCTCCTGAACTTCAGCACTACTTCTCACATAGAGAAAGTCACCTATAGGTGCATTGCCATGTGCCAGTGGTCTCTGTGGGATGAAGACGCACACTGCAATACACTGCAGAAAAGCATAAAGCTATAGGAATATGTTTTATTTTTACGATTTAAGGCAGAATGGCTCAACCGCAGCCACCAGAAGTGCTGCACTTCCCTGGCAATGGCAGTGGCAGGAGCAGCCCAGCCCTCTGGAGATGCCTGTGGTAGGTAAAGAAGGTACCCTTCAACTCAGAAGGCATCACTCACTGATCAAATAATGACTGCCTGCCTCTTCCAGGGAAAAGGCAGAAAGAAACACAGCAACATCTTACATACCAGATTCAACACACACGCTACCTAATGGGCTACATTTAACCTTCATCTGCAAAATATTCAACGTGCCTAAATACTCAAGTTTCAGACACCTCATATGGCACAGTGAAAAATTAAACTTGAGAAACAAACCCAGCCCACCCAATACTCAGAAAACCAGATGACTTAGATGGGTCATACCAGAGGAGGCAGCTAACATGAATCACTCAGTTCATCCCCAAACTAGGAGAAGTCCTCAGCTTTACCTGCTATCTCCCAGTAGTATATTCTGATTCCCACCATCTCCTTCCATTCTTGAGGAGAACTGGGGAAATCCATGACTCTGAGATCTCCAGATGCCCTTCTTAGTAATACCCTAGACATCATGCTGTAGTTTAAAAGAATAATCTAACTATTAATATGAAATAATAAATATAATGAATATTTTAAACCAGGGAGTTATTTTATGGTTTTAATATGTATGTAATCAACATTTAAATCAAACTAGCCTTTCTTATCACGTTTCAACCCTAAGTGGTGGTGGGGGTATTTTAAGTTTCGTGTCATACCAATTTTCTGTCACACCAAGTTCTAAAGAGATCAGTTTCACATATTGGCTATCATCTTGAGCCAAAATATCACCAGAGATCCACACCTCAGACCTAGCTGTGACGTGAGCTTGATCTCAACTCAAAAACTCTAACTCAGCTGCAGTATCATGCCTTGGTCTGTCTCTATTATAGAAATAACGAAGTCTGTGAACAGACAGAGCCTTTACCAGGACTATGTATATTTCAACAGCCAATCAAAAAAAAGAAAGACAGAGACAAATTTCTCTATGGATTTTACTTCAGAATCAATAAGTCTCACGGACTTCAGCATGGATAAAGAAGAGAAAATGTAGATGTTTTGGAGCAGAGACTCCACTGCAGTCCAACGCCTCCCAGTTCGAAAATGTATGATCATGCGTGTACAAAGAAGTCATCTCTAGTTTGAACTGCACTGTCTTCATTTATCTGTCACGGGCTCTGACAAAGTATTTAAGGAAAAGATGAGAAGGCTCCTAAGGAAGGAACTACATTTTCCTGCCTGGGGCATACCACTTCTCTGAGGTTGGTAGGAACAGGGCTGAAATATTAATGAGTAAGCCATTTGTCAAGAAAATTATGCAAGAAACCTTGGCAGCCACACAAAGAGGCTAGCAATAAGATACCAAGCTAGGGCAGTACAAACCAAGCAGTTAAAAGAGAAAAGGGGAAGAAAAAAAAAAAAAGAAAAAAAAAATCACTTTCATTTGCTTGTCCACACTCATAAGCTTTGGAAGAAAACAATAAATGAATGAATGGGAATATTTAAAGATAAAAATTCATCAGACTCAGCATCAGTAATAACAGGTACTAACTTCTAAAAGGGACTATGAGCCACTCTAAGATCTAGAATTCAAGTTTTCAAGTCTTGATTCCTCCAAGAGATTATTTCTAGTGATATTCTTTGCAAATACACTAGCTTACCATGTAGTATGTGAGCTAAAAGGTGCTGTCATGACAGAAGCCACTTAATTATTGAAAATTTACATAAACAAATGCAAAAAAAGAAATGTATCCCACATGGGACAGATACACAAAAATGAAAAAAAAAAAAAAAAAATATACTCTTCCCAAGGTTTCCTCACAAATCATAATGAAGAAAGACAAAATTGTAACCACTATGTCAAATCAGATGTCAAAATCTATACTCCCTAAAAAGACCTACGAACTAAATCAGTTCCAGGAGTTTCCAAGTATTATTTCTCCATAAGAGGAACTTGCAAAAGAAAAAGATTATGGAAAGATTCAGTCAGACTCCATGTTCCTACCACTTATTTTCACATATTATATTTACTCATAAATTTTGATATAATTTTAATACACTTATTAAATATAATAGAATAATTATAATAATTACAAGTATGATTTTAGGGCCAGGTATACTATAATTTTACGTAGTACTCTTTACATAATAAATTTGAAAGCTTAGTTTTTAAAGGGACATTGCTAATTTTTAGTGTAAGCAAATTTGAAAAGCACACAAAGCATCATCATATATTAAAAAGAAAAGCAAGGTAAAACTTTAAGGAAAGAAGAAGACTGGCAAATAAAGCAAATGATTAATGTATGTTGATTTACCAAAACATAGCTACAGTCACCTTGCTAGATGTTAAACATGTCCAACAATGTGATCCATGGGTTCGAACACCATTTATACCAGTTGGACATACTGACACATATACAGAACAGTGTTACACAGCAGCATTTAGACTTTCATCAAGCAGCACTCTGCTTTTACATACCATATCTCTACATAGGATCTCAAAGTGCTTTTCAGCCATTAACCAATTAAGCTCTACAATACCCCCACAGGAAAAGTATTGCATTATTTATACCCATTAGTGCGGCAGCTCCCAATTCAAAAGCGCTGTACTTCAACATCTTGGCCTACGCTCATTTTTTCTTTCCAAATTGTTTTGATTATATTACCATTTTTTCTCCATGTTCAGAATTTTTTTGTTGTTCGCAATATAATTTTATCAGCAATTTAACAAGTATAAGGGCTACTGTGAATAGAATCAAAACGCTTTGAAAACAGCTTGCCAAAAATCGCCTGTTAGGAATCATGCCCAACGCTTCAGAAATACCGAGCTATTACCATTGAAACAACCTTCTCCCTGAATGTGCAGATTTTTAAGGCTCAGCCGTACGTTCCTCGAGCAAGAAGCACAGTCGTTGCTCTGTTTGTATTGTGTCTCAAGTTTCACAGGCCTTAATGTTATTGTAATTATAGTTACCTACTTAGTATGATCAGGAGAGATCAACTGGAGAGGCAGAAGACATTTAGGGGAGATGGGAAGGTAAATAAATGAAGCGTTGTTGAGGCAAACAGGTATATGAAAGAAGAAAGTAACAAACTGGGTGAAGTGGCCTGGGACAGACCATTGCCGCTGTATCGGCTCCACAGCAGGGCTGGCCTGAAAACCAGCACGGCATTCACAAATCGTCATCTTTTAACTAGGATTTCACCTCTGATCACCACATTTACCAAAACCAAAGGCAGCATTTACTTTGATGTGGAAATTATATGTTTGTTAGGGGCCCTTTTTGGGGAAGTTTCACCTTATACCTCACCCCACTGCTGCTCTTGCCTCAGATTATGCAGAGTGAATCACGTCAGCCTGCCAGTCCAACCAGGAGAGAGGGTATTACGTGGCGGGTTGTCTCTCCTGCGTCTGTTGTGAGAACTGACAGAGTCATCTGAGATTCAAATAAACACAATACGTACCGAGATCCAAGGCAGGCAATAAAGACAAGAATCTTTTAATCACATTTAACAGTGAAAACCTAGCCAAAAGCAACGGCATGCCATCAGCCTTAGGACTTGGTTCTGCTGGGGCCACAGCACCTGGGTGCTGGCCTGGCACAGCAGTCGGCATTTCCTGAAGAGTTTTGCAGAACCGTGGCCCAAGAGCTCAGCAGAGCTCACACAAAGCCCATGACAACTTCAGAGTAAAGGAAGAAGAAAGCAAATCTAACCAGTGTCACAAAACAGCAGAGGATGCTTCCTACACCGTATGTTACTACCATGGTAGTAGCCCCTTGAAGCCAGACTACGTACGAAATATGAAGATATAGCACCGAGAAAGGAAAATTGTCATGCCTGGTGCCGCCAGTGTAGGCAATCAAAAAGAAGTGCGAGGTCAGTCGTGACAGCCACAACATATTATAATTTAGAACTATTTAGCGCTAATCTTCACCACAACCAGAGGGCAGAAGAGAAGCGAATCCACAGTGGGATTTAAAAGCATTAACAGAATGCTTTGAAACCAAATCCTAATTGATCGGAAGGGTGGGACACGCAGGTCTGGCAGTGTGCAAGAAGGTAGGAAACGGTGACTTGGTGAGACCAGAATCAGCTGCGTGGGCCCTGAGAAGGTCACAATGAGTTATCTTTAAGATAAAAGGCATGGCCACAATCCCTCTCCCTTAAATGCATAACAACCAATGGACTATTGCTATAATGAACTGCTACGAAAGGCAAGGGCAATCAAGTCTCACTCAGCAAAGAAAAACGTAACCAGCATCTACACAACATCAAACTGGGACAGTCAAGATTTATAATGTGTATTAACATTTTTTCAGTATGAACCTTTCATATTAAATTCCTGGAGTTCCAGGGACCACCACCCAGAGCTATTAAATAAAAATGATGGGTTAGACTTGTTTTATTCTCTATACCTGCTAGCTAATTTCACAGTTACAATTTCCCAAGTATAGGCTATCATGTAACCAATCCAGTGATTTTTATTTTTTTTTTTCCTCTGAAGTTATTATTACCTTACTGGGTCTTTAAAAAAAATAATTCATTTCATTTACCTGCTGCTACTCTATGTATACTCAAAGAACCAAAAGAATTACAGGAAATTTGTCCAGCTTGCTATCTGATATAACAAAATCTGGCCTAGCATGGCACATCACCTCATTTTCTATACAGCATTGAAATATGAATATTGACTTTACTTTCGAGGCTGAGTAGACAAAAATCATATTCATCATGTCTGATGAACCTGATTTATCTACAAATCTACTGAATGCTCAAATGTGAACTGGCAATTTATTCAAAAACATGTATGCAAAACTGCAAAGATCTATATGCATAACTGGAAACATCCAACTTCCGTAGGTATGAAATAAATCTGCATGTGGTAATTTCATATTTATAAATTACAACTAAGCATTTCTAGTTGTTTTGTGTTCCTACCGCTACTCCCCTCCAGCCACACCAAGATGTGTGCTCAGCTGGATGACGTGCATTTGCAGGATTCTGTTCTGTTCTTACCTCATACCACACGAGAGCCCAAATGTTTCTAGGGCTATTGTGGGCTCTGTTCTCAGCTAATCCAGACTGAACACCATACACTGCTTAAAAAAAAATTACTCACATGAAGCTAAAAACATTATTTCAGTGAATAACATAAGAGCTGAAAATCATTCCCTAAATTACCAGATCCGTTATCATTAAGCCTAAATTATTTGGCATTGTTTTTTTGTTGTCTGGTTGTTGTTTGGGGTTTGGGGCGGGGGGGGGGGGGGGGTGTTGGTGTTTGTTGTTTGGGGTTTTTTTGATAAAAAAAAATTTCTGTCACCCCACCATACAAAGCTGCATGCCCAATTGCTGCCTTTGACATTTATTTAAACATGGTAGAACAATTGAATTTTGTTGGGAAATATTTCCGTAAAATCCATCAGGTAACTAAGCCAAGGATGAAAAGTGCCAAGATGAAATTTTTTGAATTCGTAAAGTTAAAGCTGGTATCCTGGACCTTTACGGCATTTAATTTTCTGCCATTCTAATACATGCATTGGCATCTGGGCTGAAAACTCTCCTTTTCCATTCCTTCTTTCTGTCATCTGCTGGGAGGTAGAGTGGAATAATTAGATTGACTCAAGCAGTTGCTGATTGCTTTCAGTGTGTAGTTCATTCCTTGACACCACAGAGAGAAGTCTTGCTAAATAAGGATCAATAGACTGGATAGGAATGTTTAAATTTTCTTCAACAAAGCTGAAGAGCAATGCCATGAAAAATGAACTTTTTTTTAAGGCAAGTTATTTGGAAAAAAAAAAAAAAAAGAAACAACCAAAATGTTGAGTGAGTTTACAGCATAGCAAAGTTTACAAGAGACATGTGAAGAACAGAATTTAAGCAGAATGAAACTGAAGTCTGTCTTTTCAGTTCTCACTTACTTCTTACTACAGAGCTACCAAGAAACACAGCTCAAAGGAAAAGAAAGCAATCAAGGCATGATGTTAACATTTCAACATCAGTTAAAGAATTGCATCCAGTGAAGGGGCCTTCAATCAGAGTATCGCAAAATCACATATAAAACACACCATTACAATCAGCACCTCTGTTCATAATTACAGGAAAAGATCAAATACTGTATACAGGCAGCCAGAAAGAATAAAAAAATAATAATAAATGACAACCTCTTGCTTCCAGGGTGATGCTATTTAATTAAGACAGAAGCAGTGGAAAGATAGTTTCCTGCATTATCATTGCTAGCGTAGACCTGTTGTGGGCATTCAGTCTTCTTTAGCACTACATGAATTTAAAATAAAATAACTATAAAGCACTCAATAAGACTTTTTTTTTTCCTTGAAGTCTTAAAGCCAGCTTCTTCTCACAACATAGTAGCAAACTATAGAAAGCTCTTTTACTGTCTCTTCTCCTTTTACTTTCAAATGACTTCTCTGCTCTAATATTTATTTTGATACCATGTGGAGTGGGTAAAGCAAAATGTTTCATGAGAAAAAGAAAAAAAAGAGCTAAATTTCAGTGCTCTTTTAACCTGCTGTATTTTTGTTGCACTTTCGCCAAGTTTGCTGTAAATTGAGAAATAAACGATAGAAAGATACCTCCTGGTGTACCCGAAGATAACACATACTCACACTTAAGGCTGAAATTCACCACTTTGCAGAGGGGTGGCACCCAACTCATTGCCAGATAAGCCTTATAAATAAAACTACAAAATCATATACAGTTCTGATGCCCGAATCCTGCACTAGATGTATCTCACACAGCAGGAATTTGCAGCTTAAGGCCTGAACTCAAATCTGTTTATTGAGAACTTTAGAACGTGGCCTTCTGACATACCGGGTACACTCAAATAGATTTCGTGTAAGTAACATTACATCTCTGAATGTCCTGCATTCAACAGTTCAAATAATTACCATGTTAATCTCCATCCTAATGGTATCCACACTTTATTTAGTTTAAGTTCAACGAGCATCAAATTTAGTGCAGTCAGTACATCTGTCATGCTAACTTCTACCCTCTCTCTCAAAAATCCCAAGTTTATTATTAGCAACCTGTGGGCAATTAGCGTAATTATCAGCAGACTTGGATTCATCTTAATCAGTGTTTGTTTCAATTCCACAGGCAAACACGACATCACCAGTAAAACACTACAGTAAGAATATCAATGACTTTACATCTAGCTATAGTCATGCTGCTGTGTTTGGCCCTCTCTCTCTGCAAAAAAAATTTACACTGAATTCTATGTATTTTTCAGTGTATCACATAATGCCTTCATGACATAAAATTTAGCTCATGATGTATTTCCTTCTATATATACAAATGTCAAATAAATTATGAGTATATTCCATAATGACACTAAGTATACACCAGTAAAGAAGGTGAAATATAAGTTCTGAACACAAAAACTATTTTTTGATATTTGAAAGGATATTTTCATATTTGTCTCTTCTCTAGCAACTGGAATCTGCATTTCTACAAGCATCCAGTAATTACAGGAGTCCAACCTGAGAAAACAGGCCTGACTATCAAAGCTACTAAACCAGCCACAGAATACCCTGATCTGATCATCCAACTATCAACAAACATGTAGTTACTAATATACAAACAGGCACCTCCACCTTTTCTTTTTGTTCTATGATGATATTTCTCAACAGTAAAGTCCTACTTTGCACATAGCAATAACTAGTCCTATTTCTTATGTGCCATCAGATCATTAAAAAATGTCAATTTTTATTCTAGTCCACTGAGAAGCAGTGGGGAAAATATATCACAGGCCAGAAACCAGGAGATTCCCAATTCCCCTTTTATGCTTTCCAGCTTGTATTACCAAAGAAAAGGCAGATGACTCCCTCACATATCTTTTCTTACGAGCAGGTATTTTCTAGAGGAGATTACTAGTGAATGAAGGCAAAATTTGTTGATTACATGACCCCCCCAAAAATTGTTAATAGCTCACTATCAAAAACAAAAAGGTGTACTGAGTGGGTTTTTGCAAGGATCTGATCTTGGTCTAGTTTCAGGGAGTATTTTCATTAGCAACCTACATAACTGAACTGAGGACACACTTAAATCTGCCGACCATCAAGAGGCGACACTGCAGGTATGCTGGGTAACAGGGCTGGAATTCAAATTTATTCTGTCGAACTAGAGAAGTAGTCAGAAAAATAACAGAACAATTCAGCAGAGGCAAGTGCAAATTTCCATACTTTGGCAGATAGTCAGCTGCATACCTACAGCACAGCAAGTAAGTGGGTAGATGGCAGCTTCTTCAGAAGAGGATCGGGGTTGTAATAGACCATGAGCTGAATACAAGTTCAACATGTGATTTAAAAAAAAAAACAACAAAAAAACCCAAAAAAAACCCACATCACACCATCATACAGGAATATAAACAGGAGTATATACTCCATAAAATAGGAAGCACTTCTGTCATTCTGTTTAGCAGGAAGGAATAAAAGAGTCAAATTTTTGGCATGACATCTATAAAAAATGTGAAGCAACTGGAAGGAGTCCAAAGATAGTAACAGAAATTACCACAAGTCTCAAAGGAAGAACTATTTAGAAAGAGTGAATATAACAGAACTTTTTAGACCAGAGAGGAAAAAAATTAAAAGGTATTTTCATCATCATCAGATCTGAAAGAAAGTTGCACACCCTATGGAACAACCCTGTCTCCGCTGTACCCTGGCGAGGCCAAGCAGCAATCCACCTACCGAAACCAGTGTCAGAAAAATTTGTATCAGTTATTAGAAGAAATCTTCCTGAAAATAGAGTGACACATTATATGAGAGGGCTTGTGCATACCCCATCGTAGTTTTATTATTTCATGCAGATTTCTAAACAGCTGTACTAAAAAAACAGGTATAAAATTCAGCCTGCTTTGGGGGCCAAAGAACAGAATAGTCAGTATCTCAGGGTCTTTCCAGTCTCATTTAAGTTTCTTATGTTATAATTTCTATGATCATTATTACAAATTTTTTAATGAAACATATAATAGGGGATTATCCCTTAGAGGTCTAGCCAAGTCTGTCTTTCAGTAGCAGTTTAATGGTGCTTATGGCTGTATGCCAGTTATATTGCTGAAAGCTTAGCAGGTGATATATTTGCTTATAGGCACTGTCATATTTTATCCATCTCAGCATCTATTTAGTAAGTACTTTAACATTCTAGAATATGGCAGGTGCTATATAAAACACAGCATTATTTTCCACATTTTATTCCCCTCGTTGGCATTCCTACTCTCAGATTAACTGGCAAGAGTACAAACATTCACAGCAATTTTAAAAAAGAAAGTTTGAGTGCTCACTGACAGCCACAGTTAGCTGTGTACTATCAGTAAACAAAACACAACACAACAACGTTCCTTTCCCATTACAACAAAATTTCAAAGCAATTTTTTGTATAGAAGGAAATATGACGGTAGACAAACTGCAGTGGTCATTCAAACAGACACCACCTGCTAATTGTATGCTACAACAATGGTACCTGATATACTTAAAATGTATCATGGTTATGTTTCAGTTAGTCCCTTCATCTTGTTCCATGGCATAGGATAGGCGGAAAAATCCATTTGGATTATGTTTTTCCATTCATAATTTCATCCTACTCGTGTTTAAGATTTCTAGGTGATCTAGATACAAACTCCCACTGAAATTAATGGAAAGACACCAGAAACGTCTGTGGAAATCATATTGAGTTGGCAAGATACTATTTTTACTCCACTCTTCAAACTCCAGTCGTACATATTGCAATTTTTTTTAAAACTTTTTTTTAGTATTCCTTTGTACAGAAGTCATCATTTCCATCACTTGGGTTCTTGAGTAACTTCTGCTTTCTCTTTGATCTCTCTTTTTAGAGAATAAGGGGACTGAAATTGAATACAATAGTCAAGATTCAATATTTTAACTGATATCACTGAAACATATAATGACCTTCCCAAAGTTATCTCCTTCTCACATCCCAACATTTTTCGTTTCTTTACTTACATTACATTGGCTGCACTCTTGCCTACAGTGAGATTAAGCACTAACCACAATATGAACCTGTACGATGCCTGTGACTTTACTGATTGAAGGACTTGAAAATAAAATATTTCTCCCTTCTTAAAGCAACAAGTTTTTAATCTGTGGCTTGTTATTCCAACACCCCTAAGCAGATTCAAACAGAAGTGCAAGGTACATATTTGAACTTTATTCACAAAGCTTTAACTTTTTTCCATCACTACAAAATATGAAAAACAGTGGCTCCTAACTAGCTACATCTGATGTGCACACCCCAGCGATTCAGAAATGATGCTTCACTGTCAATACTGTTTTATTTCATGGCAAAAGAAGAAGGTCACACAGGTGAACACCGACAAAAGCAGAGGGAAAAAAACGTAGTAGTTTTTCCTCTATCTATCCTGTGGTATCTGCAAGAACTTTTTTTAATGATATGTCACTTCAGTAACAGCTGCCTCCTATTGAAAAATGCTCATAAGTGTGGAAAAGTCATGCAAGATGTCAGATATATAGTATGTGCCAATGCGATTAATGTTTTTATGTGTTTCAAAGACATACAAAGTAAAAAACAAATTTTAAGCAGGACAACTGTGTCCCGTGTTGCTCTGCTTCTAGTGAGTCTAAGACTCAAGCACAGGTCTCCCAGGGGGATGTTTTTTGAGTAGCCCTGAACACAAACTGGGGATTTAATGCTTTTTCAGGACAGAGCCTTCACTTGGGACAAAAAACAAACAAACAAAAAAACCCCAATAAAACCCAAAAAAAGTGTGGAACACAGAAATCACTGATAGTCAATTCAAACATATTAGCAGCAAGGTGCCATCCAGTCCCACAAGACAGCACACCAGAAAAGACTGTGGATGCCCCATGTAGAAAAATCGGATACAATTTTCTTGTAAAGAAAGGACGGGACATTGCGCACAGCACACTAACCACAGCCTTGTCACAATGGAGGTGTACTGTCTTGGGAGATCTGACCGTCCGATGAAGCGCCCCACCTAATATAACAAGTAAATATCACATTTGTGTTTCTCCCTGCCCTTACAGATCTAATGGCTGTTTTGTAGTCCTGAGGCGCAGCCTCATCAGGCCTCGCTTCCACTGCTGCCCCTGAGCAAAGCGGTTACTCGCAGGTACGCAACGTCTGGGCAGTCAAAAGCAAACACTGAGCAGGAATTAGGGGGTATTTAGGTTGGAGGAATATGTTCCAGACCATGCTTAATCCTGCTCTGAGTAACCCCTGTAGTCATTTTTTATTTTTTTAAACTTTACTAATGCTCAACCAGCTTAAATTACACCAAGTAAGTAATCCAAGAAACCTATTTTAAAGCTGAGAAGCAGACGAAATACATAAACTGACAATGCTCTTGATATTTTTAAACTAATTTCCCACCCAAGTACAGATCTGAAGTGAATGTGTGACTTCTCCATTAGGTAATTTCAGGTGAGACCTCCTACATGCTTTGTATAACAGGAGTTTTGGAAAGTCCTATTCATCCACCTTTCTAGAACATCTTTATTCTATAGAGTAGGTAGGCTATGACTCTTGTAAACCAACTAAACCTATAATATTTCCAAATCCTCTTAAATGTTCAAACTACTTCAAATAAAGTTCATCTGACCGTGGTATAACTAAAGTAATCATATTCTGTAAATATCCTGACCAGATAGCCACTCCTCACTTAAAAACCAAAAAAAACCAACCAACCAAAAAACCCAACAAACCACAAACCCACACACAAAAAAAAAAAAAAAATTAAGGCTTTCCTCTTCCAGAATTATTCTGACTTTTGGAGCAGGACAGGCAACATTACATTATAAATCATGAGCCTGTTAAAAATCTCATGTTTTTCATACGGGAAAAGGTGGATTATCACCTTTCATCTGGTACAGAGCACATGTTTGTATTTCTTATAAAGTTTCAAGGTACTAAATCTTAGGAGCACTTTGTTTAGATACTGAATTTTACAACAAGTAATTCTTACAGACTTCTTATGTGTATTAAAATACCTTCCTTTCTCAACTATATACAGCAATGAAATAACTAAAGAGCAGATTTACAGATGAGGGAAATGAAAACTATCTACAATAAAAATGTAAAATCCTCTAAACTGTTAGTAAATAAGCTCCTTTTCTGTAAAACATTTTTGGTGTACTGTATATCAAACACAAAGGTGAGTGTATAGCATAAAAATTTTACTGACATGATCTTAAGATTACCACTTGTGACTCACAAGCAACAACAGTTGTCATACTAATACAAACTACCGTACAGAAGTGATGGTAAAACTTTTATACCTTACGACACAAGCCATCACTATTCTGATGGCTAAAATCTTAAATGTCTTATTTCCATTGATTATACAATTAATAAAAGCCCATAGACATTTGGGGATATTTGCATTAAAATTTAACTCTGCACTGTCCCACATATGTAATGCTGGGGCATTTGCTCGCAGGTCATACAGGGTCTCAAATCTCCCTGAATTTCCATTCCCTTCCTCCTCTGCTAAGTCTTTCTCGGCATCAGCTTAGACCCTGCTTGATTTTTCACTCTTTCCATTAAAATCATACTCACTCAGCTCTGCTCAGCATCTCAATGCACAAGGCCTTTACCTGGGCTTGCAGAGTGTACCAACACAGGGTTAAAGTGAAGCTAATTATGTCCTCGAGAAAAATGAGGCTTTAGCAGTAGAATCTGCAAACTTACTGAAACCCCAAAGAAGTTAAGGCTTGCCCCAAAGTCTTGTTATCTCATAGTCTTTCAACGGTATTTTAATTACTGGACTTTGGATTAGACTTATGCTTGATTCCACTGGAATTCAAGCACAAGCACGAACTCGTAGCTAGCCAAGTGCCATCTAATCCACCACACTTCACTGAATCCTTCTCTGGACCTGTAAGCATGTGCATAATCCAGTGGAAATTAACAGGCATTCACATCCTCAAATGCCATGTTGCACAACAACTTAAACCATATGATTTGGCTGCAAAGCAAGAATTTCATGTCAATAGAAAAGGCTGAGGGGGGGAACAATCCACTGATTTTAAATTAAAATAGATTTTTCTCACAATTTTAAGTATATCTGAAACCCTTCATTTCCTCTGCACATTCGGATGATGCCAACTTGCAAAATAATTGTCCATGCTTGAAGTACCTACAACGGGGTTTGCGGAAAATGGGAAAAGCTGTTTTCATCTGTGAATACCAATCCATGACTACAGCAATCTAAAGTGAAAAAGACTTTTAGCAGATCTCCTAAAGCATTTCCCCTTTTAAAGGGAGACTCTATGGAGCAATGGATACTCCCACACAAAACTTGCCACTTTGTGTAATGAAGCTAATGTTGCAGAGGGATCTTCTCTTGAAAGAAGAAATCATCTTGTGGCTATTTTTTGCCTTAAGTGATGTACAGGGGTTTTTGGGTTTTCTTTTGGACCTCTGCCTGGTTAATTCCCGTAAAAAGTGCATAACAATTCAATTGTTCAAAGTTTGATGAAAATCCTTCTTTTGCCAATTCTTAAAGTAAATTTCAGTACAATAAGGACAAGAATCTGGAGGGAAAGAAGGGAAAGTGATTGGCCTTCATTTGACAGAACAATCACATGCACCTTCTCCTCCTCTTGCATCTTCTCCTTTATTTCTGTAAATGAACTGCGCAGAGCAGCCACATTGACTTCAGCAGCACTACTGAGACTGAAGAGACCTGGCCCCCAAAAGACCTACCGACAGATGATGAAGCAGCAGTAATAATAACAATTTACATTAAAAGGTGAAAAACTACTTGTTCAATAAAAATGTTCATTTCCTTTTTCATGCACTTGTTGAAAACTGCCAAAGCAGAGTTTAGAACAGTCTTTTACCATCTGAACGGCATCTGTTCATTCAATCAGCTCAGTTCTTCCTGCATGTCAGATTTGGCCACACTAGTATCATCAGTATTGAATACGTCTGTACAAGACGTACCTGTTTTAAAGCATATCTGTTAATGGCTTAATAAAAGTACTCAGCAAGGCCGAAGGCTTTCTGCTTGTAGAGAAAGCGAAATAAGCAGGTCCTATATAACGTTGTCAGCCACATGTCCAGAAATCTCTAAGAATCACTTCCCAAAGCAAGTCCTCATTCCCCTCAGGGTATCCATCATTCAAGCATGCAGGCATGAATGCCAACTGGTATGTTCCTACACACACATGGACACGGAGTCATTCAAAAGTCATCTTGAAAGGATAATGATTTTACTGGTTTTGGGAATAATATTTTTTTTTTTCCTGACAAAAAACCCTTTCACAAAAATCTCCAATTCAAAAAATTATAGACTTCACAGGTTCAGGTAAAGAAGGTGCCTTCAAGCAGAAGTGGAAAGCTTAGTAACTGCAGAATCATCTTCTCCTTTCTGGCAACTAACAACTCACTGGCTGTTTCATTCAATTCTGATTAAAAGCGCTAAGTAACAAAGGTGCAAAATATTTTTTCTTTTAACACTGAAGTTGAAATGTTCAGAGTGCACATTAGAGAAATGTATTTTCAAACCATGGCAAGCTACTTCAAAGCAGAAGATAAACACTGCCAAGGTAACAAAAAACTTCCACCCGCACATATGTAACAGCTTTGGCCAGAGCTGGAAGATGCTGCAGGCACCACCACCATTGCAAAAAAAAAAAAAAAAAAGAAAGGCTGGGAAACCTTGTAATTTAAGGTATCTTTGATGAACCAGACTCCCTAAACATAAGCATGTAATAATCATGCTGTTTTAGCAAATACTATTGCATGCTGCTGTTAAATAGATTTAAAGGTTACAGGACTCCCGTAGCAAACCCCAAATACCACAAATTTTGCCTCTTCAAATATCTTAATTTTACTTGCATGTTAAATTCACCAAAATACAGAAAGGGGATTTTTTCAGTTAGCAATGTGAGTTTGCACCTATCTCTTAGAAGCCACTTTAGTATGTGAGCTGTCAGCACTTACATTAACTATTACATATTATATTAACCTTTCAGACACTACACATTCTGAGGCAGATTTATAGAGTCATACATTTATACTTTATTCCATTATTCTTTATTTGCCCCTATGCATCCTAGGCCTAATTCATCGTCAGAATAAGGCAGTAAAACAGCACTGAAGGCAATCATGTTGCAACAGTCATAGCAACCATTTGCTTCAGTCATTACCGATTCCTCCTGACAGCCAGATCATCTCGGGGTTTGACTGCACGCAATGCGTCCCAGGAAACAGATCTACTGCACTGGTCTAAATTTCAGATAGCGTGAAGTCTGAGGTACCCTGCGTTTTCTCCTGATGTAATGGGAAGAGATGATCCTGCAGCCTTTTTCCTGCTGTGTGTCCAGGCAGGCTGGGGGATGAGCCCCTCAGACCTGACAGGAGAGACCTGCTAGCCCAGGCATCCCAGACCCAAATATAAAGGTGTCTCCGTACTTGAGGAGAGCAGACAAGGTGGAATTTAAATAAAAATTTGTCTGAAGCATGTTAAGAAATTTATGTTCCTCCCTTCACTTTGAGCAAATTATTATTATTATTGGAATGGAGGAAGCCCGGATAGAACCCTGGGTTGAAGCTTGAACTATATTCTAAGCTCTGCACATACATACACAATCCTTATCTCACACAACACACAATCAAACAGAAAGGAGCAAAACCAAGAAACAGGTATTTCACAGAAAGTTTCTTTTTTTTTTTTTCTTTTTTTTTTTGTCAAAGTGAGTAAGATCTGAAAAAAAATTACGCACTCAATTCTTCAATCCATCAACAAAGCAAAGTTGTATAAAGAACAAAGCTGGGGACACTAACTTTCTGCAGAATAAAACAAGCACCTGCTAACATCTGGGAATACTCAATTATTGTAATAAACCATAGATCAGAATAACTCCCTAAAAAAAAAAAAAAAGGAAGATAAGATAAACACCTTTTTGCCACTTCAAAAATCATATGTGACCATATTCCATGCATAACTTTTCCAGAAGAAAATCATAATGGGCTTGTCAGACCAAAGCCACCTGTACCTTTCCCTTCTCAAGATGATATCCATTAATTATAAAAACTAGAAGACCATGATATCCAGAAACAATCTGCTTCATTCAATAAAGATATTGCCTTTGTTTAGTCTACTCTACTAGCTTAAATGTGGAATATGTTTTGTGAGAAAAGTGTATAATGCTAGGTTTCTGTATTTTTAATTGAATTCAAATTTCCATCCAAAAGCAACTGTACATGTCCCAAATCAAAATTAATCATTAGCTGGTAAGCAGGAAGCATACCAATCATTATTTTATAAAATAAGAATGTGTAAATATTAAGAAACTAACTATATTTGTGTTAGGTTGTATAATTGCTTAAAACTGCAAAGTCAATACTTTAGCATAAAGGACTAACAGTATTTACCAAACAACTTGTTTCACTTTTTGCCAGCCGGTGAGAACCAAGCGTTTTCAAGGAAAACAACATAAAATGCACAAAAGCTTCCCTACTCCTTTAAAGAATCCATTTTTAATTATGATTTAAATCAATTCAGCTTGACTGATGTCCTGCTTTGCTCCCACCAATCTGCAAGCTTCCCCTTCCATGTCTAAAATGAATGTTGCTAAGTTTCATACCGATGGGTAGGGAGCTGCTAGCTCGCATAAATGATTTCTCCTGTGCATCAAAGGAAGGCCTTTACGAGTGCCTTACCTAGCAATCTCCTCATGATGCTCTCAGGAAAACTGATTATTCTCTAAGATGGTAGTCTGGAATAGAGTTCCCACTCTCAATTAACCTGGGCTGGTTTCAGCTAATGAAGTGGAAGGGAAGAAACAAAATTAACAAGATATATTAGACTACTTTTAGCATACAACCTTATTTATATTCAGTACAAATTTAACCTGCTTCCAACTGTAAGGCAAAGATTTGATCAACATATAGTAAAGTTAAATTTGGTGAACAGTGTTATTTTATTCGCAGTGTCTAAATTAAGTGTCCTTACAAAAATAACAAGCAAGTTACATCAAGAAAAGGCAACCGTTATCTAAAGGTCTTCTCTAGATAAGTTTAGCTGAAAACAGAGGTGGGAGAAAACATGTCAGTCCTATCTTCCAAGAATGTTGAGAAGGAGGATCTGGGGAACTACAGGCCAGTCAGCCTCACCTCAATCACTGGGAAGGTGGTAGAGCAACTAATCCTGGAAATAACTTCCAAAACACGTGAAGGTGATTAGGAGCTGTTGGCATGGATTTATGAAGGGGAAAAATCACGTCTGATCAACCCATTAGCCTTCTACAAAGAGATTACTGGCTTGGAAGATGAGAGGAGAGCAGTGGATGTGTTCATCTTGACTTTAGTAAAGCTTTTGACACTGTCTCCCATAACATCTTCATAAACAAACTGATGAAGTACAGACTAGATAAGCAGATAGTAGGTGGACTGAAAACTGGCTGAACTGTCAGGCTCAAAAGATTGTTATCAGCTGCAAAAAGTCCAGCTGGAGGTTGGTCACCAGCAGCGTGCCCCAGGGGTCAATACAGGGTCCAATACTGTTTAACGTCTCCATTCATGACCTAGACGATGGGGTGGAGCGCATCCTCAGCAAATTCACAGATGATACAAAACTGGAAAGAGTGGTTCATATGCCAGATGAACATGCTGCCATTCAGAGGGACCACAACAGACTGGATAAATGGCTTGCAGGAACCTCATCAAGTTTCACAAAGAGAAGAGCAAAATCCTGCTCCTGGGAAGGAACAACCCCCCATGCATCAGTATATGCTGGGGCCTGACTGGCAGGAAAGCAGTTTTGCAGGAAAGGACAACAATAGATAACAAGTTGATCACAAGCCAGTCTCATACGACAAAGAAGGTCAACAGCATCCTGGGCTGCATTAGGAGGAGTGTTGCCAGCAGGTCAATGGAGGTGATCCTTCCCCTCTGCTCCGTACTGGTAAGGCCACACCTGGAGTATGGTGTCCTGCTCTGGGCTTCCCAGTGAAGCCCAGGGAGGGGCTACAAGAATGATAAAGAGATTGCAGGATCACAGTGCTGTCCTGTGAAAATATGGGAATAATGATGCAATAATCAGGTTTCAATCCCTTTTCGTTGCCACTATTTCCTCTAATGCATAGTTAACATTAAGCCTGTGCAACAATAGCATATTTAATATACTCCACAGAAAGCAAAGCAGTATTTCCCCACCACAGAAAAATGATTAAAGAGATAACACCACATGTTTTGTGTCCTGCACAATGTTTTAAAATGGATGACTACTCAACTTCTGTCCTTTCAGCATTTTTAAAAATAATTTAAGATTTTTGTTTTCAAAGAAAACACAGAAAAGGAAAAACCCCAACCAAACAAACATTAACACACTGACTTCTATTCTTACATATGACAAGCCAAAAATACTCTTGCAATGGCACTCCGTTTCTGCCAGCAGGTATGTGGGGGGTGATGGGCTGTTTAGTTTTTCCAAACAACAGAGCAGCTGTAACTACTTGCAGATCACACGAAAGAAGGTTGTAATTTCCTTAAGGACTCTGTTCATTCCACTTTACCAGAGAGCAGAGGCAGTGGCTCTTAGCTGTGCTAAGAAAAGGAAACTGCAGAGCTCTGAAACTGTGCCCTGACGTAGAGAAACACAGGCATGCAACCCAAAGAAAAGCCAAGTCAAAACTTACATAATCCCCACCAGAGATGAGTTCCCTAGAAACACTTTGCTGTATGCTCCTAACCCCTTATGAAAAAAAACGGCTACAGTATCTATGCAATGTTTTAAATAAAGGATAACAGACCATTTTCTTCATGACTGTATTTGATTTCCTCATCTAAATGTTTAAATCTACACTGGCTCAAACACCACCTACAATTATGCCAACACTTTGACAAAAATAACTCTATATATTAAAAAAAAAAAAAAAAAAAAAACCTCTCAGCCCACAACCACTACATATCTATCCTAACTCATGGAGGTAAGAGAAACTCAGCATGCCGGTATCCCCCAACACCATCTAGAGGGTGTTAGCAGACAGTGCAGTGAGGTGTGAATAGGAAGGGATGAAGACACCAGCATTGGAAAAGCAGAGAAAGTCTTCACTTACTTCTGTCAGAATTCCTGCAGCATATAAAACACTTTCTGTTTTGCCTTCTTTTTAACCCACTCTATCTCCCCTATATATTTATTACACATTTTCAACGTCCTATAACTCTGTTTTTTGTATTCTTTTCCTCTAGAGCATTTTGCCAATATTCCAAAAACTGTATTGTTTTACACCTTTCTCTTGTGTCACTATTTCTTTGACCTTTTAATCTGATTGAGGTATGCTCCATATTCTATTTTCTTCCCTCTCAACGCAATAAGCTCATACAAAGCCATAGGCATATGCGAGCACACTCTCCTCCTTTACAACCTCCTTCTGCGCTTTGTGAATATCTTACCTTCTCTAGCCACAGTCTTTCATTATTTATTTACAATAAAGGTTCTTGTCCACTCCTCTAATCTTCCTCTAGCTCCCCACCTGTAAGTTGCTGTGTGATCTGACACGAACCCAGCATTTATACTTTTCAATGGCTTCATAATGCTTTAAACTCAACACCTATAACTGCTTTAGCAGATCAGCAGATCAGAGCAGAATGTTCAGCATCCTGAAGAACTCAAGTTTTCTTTCTATCAACTAAATATAAGATTTTTTCACTTGAGGCACCTGCTCCGAATCACTCCCTGGAGAAGCTTCTCTCTCACATACAATACATTGAACTAACTTCAAGAAAAAAAAAAATAGAAGATTAAACACCAGAACAAAACCACAAGGCTGTTCTTACCCCATCATCCCACAGTACCCAAAGATTTAATCCTTCTGGTTTTTTGGCCTCAGATTAACCTGTAATGCACGATCAACCAGAATAAGTATTATCTTGGTACATATATTTTCCAGTATCATGATACTTACCTCTATTTATTGCAGTAGTCTTCATGCAGGTCCTGGTTAATTATTGTTCTTCCCTTTATTTAGGAGTCTATCACCCACAAGTAACTAGTAATATAATTCCCAAAGCATTAAGAAAACAGAATGATTTTCCTGCTTAAATACTACCCATCTCTAATGAGCAGGTTACCATTTCTTCACCTCTCACAAGGCAGGAACAATAGTTGTAATGCTTTAATCCTTCAAGTTAATTGAAAATCTTACAAACTTTTATCTACACACCATAAACTTTAATAGAATTGTCTTCCATCATAATTCACAGGTTTAAGTAGCTATGCACTTGTCCCTTAAACTCGTGCTGATTACTTCCGAGAGTCTATAAAGTTTTAGAAGGAACAGACAGTGATAACACATTGGCATAAAATGGAATAATTGTAGAAATTAAAAAAAAAAAAAAAAGAAAAGAAACAAAATCAGCTGAATTTTTGTTGTTGATTGGTTTGTTTATGCTCGGGGAGGGAGGAGTACTTCTTCGTGATATTTGGAGGGGAAAAAAAAACCCTCACATTTTCTTCCATTGGAGGTATTTTTTTCTTGTCACCCCTAAAAAACCAAATAGTCAGAAGACAGGCATGTAAAATTAAGTTTGTCTCTTCCTGGTTTTTGAGACTATTTTAGTGATGCACAGATAGCAAAACTGCTCAGCTCTAAAGGCTGTCCTCCCAATTCAGAAAACGAAGTCAAAAAATAAAGCAGAGGTCTCCATCCGTGCTTGTCCTTCCATTATCATATTTTTATAGAGCATCTCATATCACTTGGCATTCTACTTAATGTCTCCAGCTTCTGGAATGGGAGGATGAGAGCAGAAACCAAGCTTTCATTTTATAAGCATACATCCCTAACGGAAGAAGCTTAGAAATGTGAATTTATAATTTTCCAAGCGCAGAACAACAAAGATGGCTGGCAACTGCAACCACCACCATAAAAGACTTTGTTTCAAATACATAGAAAAATAAATCATGGTTTGAAACTATCAGCATATAATTTAATCAGTTTTACCACACTAATTAAAGAGCAAGCTCTGACAATAGGAAGCACAATTAAACTCTTTACGTTTCTTGCAAATGAAGCATGTATTGTTTGTAATCTTGGTTTGAATATATGGAACCACTCTGATCACTTTCAACATCTGTGAGGAAAGAAAAAAAGGTGAGAAAAGACCAAGCCACACATACTGTGGAAAGGGACAGATCTACAAAGGAAACACACTAGTTTGGGTAAAGTTAAGGTAGGGAGCAGTGTTGAGATAGAATTATTCCTCAGTCTATCAACAGGCCTTGATTTGGGATAGATCCTATCCAGGAGCTGGTAACAAATTTGCTGCAGTGGATAATCATTCATGTCAGTGCCATTTACATATGGGTGCGTACATGTGCATACATGCAAATTACATATATGTATTTGATTACAAGCTGTTACTTGTTTATGCTTTTCTCTAGTCGATTGAGGAACGCTACTATTCCATCTCTCTTTCTCTTTGAAATTACCTGGGAACATGTGCGATCTAATTTCCATTAACGGAAGCATTTACACTGAGACTGAGCATCTCTCTGAAAGATATGCCCTGCCCTAGCCAGAAGTTATTGGAAAGAATAGATGAAATCCCTCTGACCATCCCACTCACACTATCAACCTAGATAATATAATGCTCCTTCCTACTTTCACATCAGTAATGGCTGAACTTTGCTATTTTATATTAAAAACAAGAACAAGGAGGAGAAAACCATACATATTAAGTACCTACAAAACTGAAGGTTCATGTGCATTTCCCTCTACTTACACCCTCTCTAGATGACCTTCCTTAAGGTGAATTTCCGAGCAGGGTGAAGTTTAAAATATTTAGTAGTCATCCATGTATTTATTTTATTATTTTCACCTCTCCTTTTCAAAAAGACATGAGTTTTATACAAAGACCTCCCACATTAGCATGGCATCCCCTCTCTACCATGCTGCAATTCTTCTGTAGATGATAATATCAGTGTCTAAGTCCCTTATGAGAGCAAAAAACAGAACACTGACCTATGGGTCAGATGCTTCATGTAGCTGTACTGGTTTAACTGACAGTAGGATTGAGCCCAGTTGCTTAATAAAAGCATCATCTAGAAGATCAGCAGTAAAGGAGAACACTTTAAACATAAAGATGTGCAACAGCAGCAAGGGAAATTTAGAACTGACAGACACTCTCTTTCAAATTTGCCTCAATTTGAAGGGCTCATTTGCCTCAAGTGAGGCAAATGAGCAAGTTTCACCACAGTAACTGTTAAAAATGCTCACTCACAAAGCATTTTGGTTAATACCTACACTTTGACCATATTGTTTTATTACTCCCTTAAAACACTTTTATTTCTACATTATTAAATAAACAAATGTAGGAATGCCTGAGTGTTATTAGCTACATCTGTCAGACTTGATTCAAGGAAATAATTTGTTATATATGCCTTGCATTAGATACTGGGCCATTTGTACTATGATTTAAAGTGGAAGGGACACACCTGTTATCAATCACTGCTTTGGGGTCTATGCTTTCAATCTTCTTCCAAAAGATGGCCTATTTTATACCCACTAGGCAGGTTTCTCTACAGGTTCAAGTTGGAATAGAAAATAAATTGTGAGAAATGAAGTGGAATGAGAAACACACATGGTCCTTAGTGGTCATGTTCATTTAGGGTTTTTTTTTTTGCATTAAAATCTAATTGTTCTTTACCAATCGATTCTGTGACTCAAGTGCTGCCTCATTTCAGAGGTTAGTGGAAAGCCACAGAAAGTGACTCCAAACCTCTCCATACCAGCAGTATACCTTGAACTTGAGATCGGGGACTTAAACTACTGAAATAAAACCAATATGGACACCAGTGACGAAAACATGCATAGATTCTCTCTCAAGCAGTTCTGACTGACGCAGATGGAATACATATCACTGCTCACTGGTCCAGATCATCAATGTCAAAAAGCCAGATGCATAGGTTGACTCCCTTTTGTCTAGAAATCCCTCCTGAAAACACAAAGATCAGGTTTTTTGTACTGACGGGGGCGGGGCGGGCAGGGAGGAATCACTGAGGTCAAACTAAATTCAACTACATTGACATGGTTCTCCATCACAAATGACAAACTACTGCTATCATCACTTCAGTCTGTTTACTGTAGTTTAAAGCTCAATATTACAGAAATGCAAAGTCATCAAACAGAATAATTGTGCAGAGAAAAACACAGTTACTAAGAGTTCAAAGCCATGGATAAAATATGTCATTCACCAGAGGCAAACTGGCATGCAGAAAAGTTGCAAGAACACAGTAAGAACTCTGTAAAAATGTAAATACCTACAAATTTCACTCTTGATTACCCAGTAGCTTTATCACTGTGGATTACATCAGTTCTCAGTGGTCTCAAGCCATTGCTGATTGAACAGATTACAATAATTTATTATTTGTATAAATCCCAGAATAGATATTACACTGCCACTCAGAAAAATAAACTATAAAACCTCACACCAACAAAACAAAAACCCTAATCTGCAGAACTTCACTCTTCACCTCCTCAAATCCATCATCTGTCATTTATCTCTGCCCTTTCTGTATCACTGACAATGGCTAGTTATTAAAACAGCAGAGCAAGAATAGACATAAGGACAGGGAATGAGAAAATAATCGTAATGAGGATAATGGGGTGCTCAGGCACTTCCTTAAATAGATGGGTGGCAAGAGAAACTCTTTCAACAGCTACGTATAACAAAATACAGTACAAGGTAGGGGGAATCATACAACAAATAAGAGGGAGGGGAAAAGGGCAGGGGCAAGCCAAGAAATGCGAAAGATCTGGTAATATTCAGTGTCCCAATAGAAAGAGCTGGGAGCGAGAGCTGCAAAAGGATATGCTGACAGTATGATGTCTGGAGCGGAAAGGAAGAAAAGACATCCCAGATGTTTGCAAGGAAAAACATTTCTATTGTTTTCTAATAAACATATTCAAGAAAGAGGAATTGGAACTGAAACTCAAACTGCATACTCTTTATGGTACTGCCACTAGGCAGCAAGATCAGGTATATTGGTGCTCCAAAACCTTAAGAGCAACATGATACAATAATCTTAATAACTAGCAAGTAATAAACAAGTAATTCTGAGTTCAGTACGATCAAATTTCTCAGTTTTTCCTATATCTGTGGCCATACATGTTACATACTTAAACATTTCAGGTTAAGCTGTATGTTCATCTATATTGACTTTTCTTCTAGCGTTGCCTATATCAGTTCTAAACATATTAGAGAATAAAATTTGCAACCACAAACAGAAACCTGGGAACAAGGTCCAATAGCTTAGTACTGCCTCTCCACAGGGACACGGAAGCTGAGCGCTCTCAGAAGCTGCTTACGAGTACTGCTTATGAGTTTCTCTCTGTGGTTCCCATCAGAGGGGTTTTACACACACCAAACAACAGCTCCTCACTCCACAAGAACATCCGCTGATTTCAATAGGATCCACCCAGGAATAAGGCTGGACACAACAGAAACCTAAGTGGAAGAGAGTGGCTCTGTGACAAGCACACGTTCAACAAAAGACAGCAGAGGTCATGGCCTGCACGTACCACATTACCCTCCAGCGGACTTCCCACTCCCCACCCACACCAAAGCAGCTTTGCCCTCCAAGGCAAGGGAAGGAGGATGAGTTTGCAAGGAAGAAGGAAAGAAGAGTAGGAAAGCACAGGGAAACAGAGCCATGAAACAGTGGCCTGGCCCTTCAGCCAGAGAAGTTGTTTAGTCTGGTATCAAGTATATGCCTTTTGTTGATCCCATTCTCAAATCCAACCAGGTGATACATTTTAAACCAATACACAGGAAAACTGCATGTATTCAAAAGACTCGCTAAGAAAACGGAGCATATTTACCATAATGAAAATATCCAAGTGAGGAGACTTCAACATGAATAGTGAGGAGCAAGTGGGGAAGAGAAGCTACTGGCCTACTTCAGAGACGCATGCTCATGATAGGTGTGGGTTAGTCCTACACAGTTAGCTCTAAACACAGTCTAGACAGTCTCACACACTCACAATAAGAGGGTTTCCATTTTAGAAACATGTTCCCTATCTCATGTCTTCGAAGAAGAAATAAATTCTTGATTAAACTTTTTAAAGTTTATTTTTATATAGATAAAGCTTGTATTTTAATCAAATTTCTGTTCCTCTTCTCTCTTGTGATGAGAAAAAAAAAATGCAACAGAGGATGGATTCTCAATAGCTCTTCACTGTTTTAATATTTCAACATAAAAAAGAGAACTGCTGTATTAATAATGAAAAATGGTAGATTAGTCCATTAAGGACAAGCATAATTCAGTGTTGCAAGGATTACTTCATAAGGACAGGCAGGGGAAAATAAAACTCACAAACTGGCGACAGAGAAGATGACAAAAAGAGGACATCCTTGAGCCCAATACTCCGCAAACATAAAAAGACTTTGCATCAGCCCCTATTGGGGATCTCTTGGTAACTTTAGAATAGAGAACAATTGAAAAATAGAAGCAAAAAAATCCAGCAGATGGCTCTGAGTGAGGAGAACAGAGACAGGTGACTCACTAGTCTGAGAGAAATAAAAATAAAATGGGAGCTGTGCCACAGTGTTATCATTTTTGTTGAGCCACCTGGAGAGGTAGCAGGCTTATCAATGAATGCCAAAAATGAGTAGTGCCCATCTGCTCACCCTAATAAATATCCCTTACTAGAAAAAATATAAAAGAATACAATTCCCTCAGAGCTATTCACATGCTTTCAGCAGACCTGTTTAAAATATTTACTTGGGTCTTACAAGGCTTAACAACTACCTGCTGCGAACACAATAATGCTTTAAGATGACCCTTGGAAGTACATGGCAAGTCAGTAGCTGTAGGAATTCACGACAACAGAAAGCTTCAACAACTACCTTTTAAATAAGGAAAAGCTCTGTAATTATCACTGCCTTCAAAATGTCTTTAGAAAAATACCTCTGGCCAACTGAATGGACCAATGGTAAAACCCTAAATGAGAGGGGTAGTTAAAAATTCGAAAAGTTAGTACTCCTCTGGAGATAACAGCAGTGGAAAGTATCTCCATTCAAAAAGAAGTGTAAGAACCATGGTACAAGTTCAGTTTACCTCTTCTGCTGGCCTCCCGAAATGGTGATGAGTACCATCCTTCTTCTGACTCTAAATGTGGATTGAGAAAGGAGGTCAGAGCTAGCAGAAGGTGAAATGAGGAATGCTCAGGTCTCTCAAAGTACCGCTAGAAAAAAAAAACCAGGATGGAAGAGAAGACTAAAGTATACAGGTTGGTTTGCCTTCTTGAGTGTGAAAGCAAAATGCCTCTTCTTTAGCACTAACCTTTATCAGCTCCAAACATTGTTTTTGCAATGCATGAAGGCATGAGCGTGGAACAGAAATTCAAACTTGCTAAGACTGAGATATTTCCAAGCTGGCCTTTTGATTCAGAGGTATATTTGTTTTTCGTAGATGACATACTGGGGGAAAAAAACCAAACCACCTCTGTTCTGTTTAACATCATCAATTCTACTACCTCAATAAAAGCAATTCAATCACATAAAACTGGAGTCACACAAAGTTATCCAGAATAGGACAGGCCTTTATATGTTCACTGCCATCTTTGCAAATACAAAGGTATCTTACTACTTGTGCATAAGTTTTGCGCTCAATTTTGCCTTTCATATGGCAAAAAATGTGACAGAATTAAACTTCAGACATACTTATATAAACACGTATGAAGAGAAAGGAGAATACAAGAAGCACTTTTGAGGAGATACAAACCACAAAACATGAGCAAACATGTATCCACACAGACCAGAGTTCTGTAAGTGTCTGTATGCATGAGGTCAGAGTTCCTTCATAAGTACTACAACATATTTTTAAAAACTTCTGAACAGCAGTTTTAAAAACTGCCCATACTAAAATGAAGCAAACAGACGCTGCACTGGGTGCAACACAGAAAAGCTATGCACCACTGAAAGTTTAGTTCTCTGTTCAATTCAATACTCAGGAAACTAGTTTCTTCAAAATTAAAATTATTTTGATTGTGTAAATTCCTTTAGACTTGGTTGTCTTCAAAATTTTGTATCTCAACAAAAGCTACAAAAAGTCTGACCAAGTGTTGCCAGGACTGAAGCAAGACGCTTGGTTCCTAAAGTCTCAAGCACCTTTACCAAGTGCCAGTTGCAAAACCCAGGTCTTTCAGCTGAAGCACAAAAGACAACACTGGAGCCATGCACATTATTTCCACTGTTTTGTATTCCCCGCATTAGCATGAACCCACAGTCAAGTAATAAAAAACGGCTAATGTGTTTTGGTTTGTCCATGAACTGGCCCATGCTTTTTGAAATCACGTGGGTTAAGAGTGGAAACTCTCAGATACAATGCCAAACAGAAGACTCTCTTTAAATCCAAATGAACAAAGCCTTCCACCAAAGCAAATAAACTCTCAAGGGTGGGTTACAGGTTTTTAACTATAGCATTATTCACATGACATCCCCCTTTCTAGTCCAATAAAAAAAGCTGTTTGTTTTTTTTTTAAATAAATATTTTTATGAAACAGTTGGAGCAAAGCCTCCATCACTAAAAACTTGCATGCGAAACAGACGTCCTTAATTTTAAAACTTCTATTATAAAAATGCATCAGAGGAAAATTTAAAGTTCCTCTGATGTTAATCATCCAATATTAATAACAAAATACTCCTTCTATTCCCTCCTTTAGCTTATTGCATCTTATTTTAAATCATCTGTGTTTCAATACGGTATGATTAAGGTACATTGCTGTGGCAGATAGATCTTGCCCATGCCACAAGAAAGAACAGAGGCAGCTACTGCCCACAGCCAAATAATTTTTAAAAGTCCTTGGATATGGCTTTGCACCCACTGTTGAAGGCTTCTCATATTTCTGAGAACAGTACAAACCAAAAATTATTTAAAGATACATGTTCTCATTTTATCAAGCATTAAATTGTTCTCGTTATGAAAAGGAAAGGAATGGTATCACTGACCTATAGTTACACGGCCCACTGAGACCATTCCACATCCTTTTATAACGGTCTTGTGGGGTCAGGATTCATCCCAGAGCACGGCATCCTGACTCTAGTGTGCACAACACTCCTAATTTATTTAAGAAGAACCTGTAATCACCTAAGCAGATACATTCCTAAACTTTAAACTTCAAAAACATTTCACTTTGCTAAAAACCTGCTCCAAAAAAACACAACAAAGTTTCAGCATTTTCTTTAAAAAACAGATGTGCATGACAGCAACAAAACTTGACTCAATTTTCCAGGTCTTAATTTTACACTGCATTTTACTTTCCTAATCTGTCTTGCATTCGCATTTGATTAAATACAGCTAGCTAGTAAGAATTACTCTACCCAGACCTGAAAATGTTTTAGCATTTTAGAATTTGGGCTCAAAAATCTTCCTAGGAAGAAACATTTCTATTTGTCTCAGTGGAAGCAGGTTCAGGTTTTGACGTCTCATGATTTCTCTTAGAGATGAAATTTTACTCTACATAATGACCAAAAATTGCTACAGCTTTGTTCAACAGATCTTTTTCTTGAATATCCAGAATTATTCGGTATCTGTTCACCACAATGCAAAAGCAGGGTTTTTCTTCGCTTTCCTTTCCTTTCCATCCAGGTTACCAGACTTAGTAACGGTTAGTGCCAGCCTCCCTGAAAATAAAGAACTTGGTTACTAGCCCACCCATAACAATTAGGCTTCTGGAAACCATCATTTATAGAAGTACAATCAGCAAAAGGATCCATTCCAATTTAAATAGCTGAATCAAAGCCTGACGGGCCAGTAGCTTGAAAAAAAGTATTACTTTCATATAAACAGAACGATCAACGGGGAATCAGTGACACAATAATTACAGAACCTCAGTTTTGTCATGTACCACTGAGGGGTTTTTTTTGGGGGGGGTTTTTTTGGGGTTTTTTTGGTTTTTTTTTTAATAAGCTCATTTTGGCGTATTTCTACGCACAAATACAGATATTCCATGGAAAATGGCTTTAAAGGTACAATACTTACCCGTTTAAAAAGATTCCTTCCTAAGAGAGTGGACCTCTGAAATGGAATTATTTTAGCCACATTGGAAGAACAAATTAAATGCATGAAATCTTTGCTAATGCTGGCACCAGGTTACTTCAGCTCCCACTCTGCCTCAGGAACATCACAGTCTTTCTAGAGACAACAGTCCTAGCGCTGGCAAAGTGCAACCACCCTACCATCAGACAGGTGAACTCTGGTCTCTGTCCTCCTATAGCAGAAAACAACTTGTGTCAGCTGAATCGGGGTGGGGGTTTAAGCTGTTCTGTGTATCTACTCTAAGGGTATGAATCTAATTATTTGGCCTTATCGTAGTGTGCTAGAGGGAGTTTTGTTTAAATAATTCTGCTGGTTTTCCTGGCTGGCTTGGAAAATGAGGAAACTTCTATAAGCAAAGCAAACAAATGAGCAAAACAAACCAGATGCTCCTTCTGGTGCACAGTAGATGAAAGTTTTCAGCTACCCAGACATCCTTAATTATTTTCAGCAAATAAGTCATCTGGGTAAAGTTGCTCATTGTAGTAAAGGTTTTGCATTCCTCTGTTGAGTTAATCTCATCTCGGAGCACTCAGCATTTCATTGAGAAAATAAATAGAGCTTTTTTTTTTCCTTGCAACAATCAAAAAGAGAGTAAAGGCATGAAGTGAACCTAACAATATCTTTTTCTACAGCATCTAGAGAAGTCAAGAAAGGGAGGTTTTCAGTTTTTTATGCCGCTTGTAACATATCCTGTTGCTCCTAAGCAATGGCAGAGAGCCATCTTAACTGCAACAGTTGGCCCAGAGCCGTTACCCTGAATATTCAAGAATCATCTTTTTAAAATTGTTTCTATTATTTATTACCTTATATAAGAAGAGATGATGATGAAGACTAGAAGACGCAAGCATCACTTGCATGACACAGCATTCATCAGTGCTTGGAGCACATTCATTCCGCATGGTGTGGTTTATTTGTATCTAGGATTTTAGTTCAGAATTAACTGAGGACCCTCAAGAATTACCATAAACAGCTTTCCACAGAAAGGATGCTTCACATCTTGCTCTGTTTATGCACTGGCTTCCTACAAGAATAAAAGCTAGAAAGCCTAGTTCCAAATGCAAATCACAGGTTATAAATATCAAAAGGTGCTGGCCAGGCCATTGGAAGGGAAGCTCTATTAGCAATCATCAGTAGAAAATATCACCACAGTTTTCTAAGAATTTTGTATTTGCTTCTGGAGATGAGATCTTTATAAAAACATCATCAGTGGTGCTCTGAACAGGTACAGTTTGACAGCTGCAAATCTTAGGTACTACATGATATTACATTTTAAGAGTGATGCATAGTAAGACACCATTTCACAATGTAAATATATTGGCTAATATATGCTTGGTAGACCAGCATCTTGAAGGAGAGTCTGTAAAAATACTACTAGCTTTGTCTTATTTTTTTTTATATAGCACTTCATATTTTAAGCAATGGAAAGCAATTCAACTTGAAATCACTAGCATTCTTTTTTTTTAAATCAGATTACTTTGAATATTTCCAGTAACAGAGTAAGGTCACTGAAGTCCAGATTCTGGCTTGACCATGCACACTTGAGGCATGATCTCCAAAAGGCACGCTGTTTGGTTGCAATGACGGGAGTGGGTATGTGTTTCTGCATGTACACACATAGGGAATGGGGACTGGAAAAATACATCCTCCTTTGTCAAACCACTTCAAGTTGCATAGAGGATTTTTTCATGTACTATGGTGCTCATACAATCAAATTGTCATCAGATGGCCCACTGTACTAATTGTTCAAGCATACACTGGGATATTGCCACTGCTCCAGAAAACTTCAACAGAAGCAATGAGAAAGGGATACAGAAAAAACAGTGAGAGCTGCATTTCGCCAATACTTTTTGGAATCGCATTAATTTCCTCTGGTCTGGGAAAAATGCATACCTCCAATTCTCAAGATAAGTAATTAACTGCTGCTGTTACTTGTGGCTTCCTCTCACTGGTGAGAAGTACCACAAAGGAACAGCTTTCTCAGTACAAGCAGAAGATTAGAGAAAAATGGAGTTTTAAACACCCTTCCAAAACTGCAGGGCTAAGCAAATGAGCACTATGACAAAAAGAGGTTCCAACTTAGTCCACTGCAGAAAGAAGTTTGAGCTCCAGGATAACATGATCCAGATACACAGAGCCAAATCGTTTAGCACCTGGAATTCTCCTCCACACCCTAGTCACTCACAGCATGCACACTCTTGTTCAAAATCTCAGTTATAAGTCCTTGTGGTGGGTTGACCCTGGCTGGGTACCAGGTGCTCACCAAAGCCACTCTATCACTCCCCATCCTCAGCTGGACAGGGGGCAGAAAATATAACAAAAGGCTCGTGGGTTGAGATAAGGACAGGGAGATCATCCACCAATTACTGTCATGGGCAAAACAGACTCGACTTGGGGAAATCAATTCAATTTATTGCCAATCAAAATGAGAGTAGGGTAATGAGAAATAAAACCAAATCTTAAAACACCTTGCTCTCACCCTTTCCTTCTTCCCAGGCTCAACTTCACTCCTGATTTTCTCTACCTGCTCCCCTCCAGGGGCACAGGGGGACGAGGAATGGGGGTTGCGGTCAGTTCATCACACATTGCCTTTGCTGCTCCTTCCTCCTCAGGGGAAGAACTCCTCACACTCTTCCCCTGCTCCAGTGTGGAGTCCCTCCCATGGGAGACAGTCCTCCATGAACTTCTCCAACGTGAGTCTTTCCCACAGGATGCAGTTCTTCATGAACTGGTCCAGTGCTGGTCCCTTCCATGGGGAGCAGTCCTTCAGGAACAGACTGCTCCAGCGTGCATCTGCCACGGGGTCACAAGTCCTGCCAGCAAACCTGCTCCAGCATGGGCTCCTCTCTCCATGGGTCCACAGGTCCTGCCAGGAGCCTGCTCCAGCATGGACTTCCCACAGGGTCACAGCCTCCTTTGGGCATCCACCTGCTCCAGTGTGGGGTCCTCCACAGGCTGCAGGTGGATCTCTGCTCCACTGTTAACCTCCATGGGCTGCAGGGGGACAGCCTGCCTCACCATGGTCTTCACCATGGGCTGCAGGGGATCTCTGCACCAGCACCTGGAACACCTCCTCCCCCTCCTTCTTCACTGACCTTGGTGTCTGCAGAGTTGTTTCACTCACACATTCTCACTCCTCTCTTCCGGTTGCTGCTGCTGCCCAGTTTCCCCCCCCCCCCCCCCCCCCCCCCAATATGTTATCTGAGAGGCGCTACTGCCATTGCTGATGGGCTCAGCTTTGGCCAGTGGCAGGTCCGTCTTGGAGACGGCTGGCATTGGCTCTATTGGACATAGGGGAAGCTTCTAGGAGGTTCTCACAGAAGCCACTCCTGTAGCGCCCCCGCCCCCCCCCGGCTACCAAAACTTGCCATGCAATCCCAATATAGTCCTCCACAGAATTAATGCATCAATTATGATGAGGGTCTATCTCCCACTTTCTAACTTCTCATGACGGTTAGTCTCCTGAGGAACAAAACTGCCCACAAGGAAAGCAAAGCCTAATGACAGCAAGAGATGGACAGTCACAGAGCTCAGCTTAGGGATGACAGGACTTCACACCTGCTAAAAGATAACAATAACCCCAGGACCAGCCTCCTTTAGAAGCAAATACAAACTTTACTTCTGTAATTCATAGAATTACAGAATAATAGAATAATTTAGGTTCAAAGAGACCACTAGAGGTGGTCTAGTCCGACACCCTGTTCAAAGCACATCGCTCAGAGGCTTGTCTAGTTGGGTTTGAATGTCTCCAGGGACAGAGTTTCTACAACCTCTCTGGGCAACCCAATTATAGTAATTTGAATTTAATGCTTTCCCCCATGAGTTCCTCATACAGAGAGACCCGCAAAATCCATTTGCTTGCTAACACACAAGACCAAACCTATAGTTGAGCTAACTCACTTTTTTAAAAAGGGAGAATGGGCAGAGACTATACGTGCAAAACTTGGGAAAGATGCAAAGGCGTGCAGGTATCTTGACAAGTCACACAAAGAAATCTCACATTCATACATCCACTTATCAGGTCGTAGAAACCCCATTTACCTTGTCTATGCCTGACCTGAAGTGCATGATGTACTACAAATGCCTTACCTTTTCTCTTCTTTCTGCATCTAGCTACTAACACAATATACTGATGGACTTTGGAACTCTAAGATGAAGACAACATAATTCTCCTGCAGAGCTGCTTATCCATAGCACTGAGAAAAAAAAAAAAAATACGCTGGAAGAATACACTGTGATTTCCATAGTGAAGCACACACCAGAATTAAAAAAGAAGTCAAAGATGAATTTATTTCTTGGACTTCTGTTTGTAAAATAATTTTTCTTAGTTTTGGATTTATATTTCAAACATCTAGAATATTTCTACTTTAGAATTTAATTGTGGCAAGGAGGGTTAAAACCACAAAATAACAGCTTTCATTTAAAAATAATTAATTTAAGATTTCATACATCACCAACAGAGATGTTCAGCTGAGGAGGAAAGTTGATACATGTATGACAAGCTATTGTGTACTTTTCCAGATGACGGCAACATGCTGACAGCTTTAGAAGAAGTAGACGTGTTGTAAGGTTTATTGTCTAAGCAGCCTTCTCCCTCTGCAGCAATCTAACAGCTTACACTTACAGTTGATTATAATTTCTATGAAATTCCAACATTTGCTAATGATCTCCAAGACAGGGAAAATAGCATCTTCTGTCTCAAACCTTCTCCTGTAGACACACTATTCTTCTAAAATATTCTGAAAGACAACACATGCACTTCTTTTTCATAAAGCATCCATTCCCAGTTCTTTTAAAATATTTCAGACAGCACTATTCTCTTTTCCACTTCTGTAAGATGTGGAAGACAGTGGAACATAGTTCATCCTCAGGGAAAGCAGTTTAGAGTAAGCTTTTCTGGCAAGCAGAAGAACCAGCAAAACTTTATTTCTTCTATGTCTAGAGGCAAAGCTTGTTTGCAGATCCAATGGTAAAGGACAAATTCATCCTGCTACCTCTGCTTTAGCCGAGGCATTAGAACGGTCTCTCTCCTTTATGAAGCCCTTTATTCTCACACACCACCTGCAACTTGCTGTCTTTGGTGATCATAGAATCATAGAATCGTTAAGGTTGGAAAAGACCCTTAAGATCATCGAGTCCAACCGTTAACCTAACACTGCCAAGTCCACCACTAAACCATGTCCCTAAGAACCACGTCTACCCATCTTTTAAATAACTCCAGGGATGGGGACTCAACCACCTCCCTGGGCAGCCTGTTCCAGTGCCTGACTACCCTTTCGGTGAAGAAATTTTTCCTAATATCCAACCTAAACCTCCCCTAGCACAGCTTGAGGCCATTTCCTCTCGTCCTATCGCTTGCTACCTGGGAGAAGAGACCAACCCCCACCTCGCTACAACCTCCTTTCAGGTAGTTGTAGAGAGCAATAAGGTCTCCCCTCAGCCTCCTCTTCTCCAGGCTAAACCACCCCAGTTCCCTCAGCCGCTCCCCATAAGACTTGTGCTCTAGACCCTTCACCAGCTCTGTTGCCCTCCTCTGGACACGCTCCAGCACCTCCATGCCCTTCTTGTAGTGAGGGGCCCAAAACTGAACACAGCACTTGAGGTGCGGCCTCAACAGTGCCGAGTACAGGGGCACTGTCACCTCCCTGGTCCTGCTGGCTGCACTATTCTTGATACAGGCTGGGATCCCATTGGCCGCCTTGGCCACCTGAGCACACTGCTGGCTCATGTTCAGGCGGCTGTCAACCAACACCCCCAGGTCCTTTTCTGCCAGGCAGCTCTCCAGCCACTCCTCCCCCAGCCTGTAGCGTTGCATGGGGTTGCTGTGACCCAAGCGCAGGACCCAGCACTGAGCCTTGAACCTCATACAGTTGGCCCCAGCCCATCGATGCAGCCTGTCCAGATCCCTCTGTAGGGCCTTCCTACCCTCCAGCAGATCAACACTTCCACCCAACTTGGTGTTGTCTGCGAACTTACTGAGGGTGCACTCAATCCCCTCATCCAGATCATCAATAAAGATATTGAACAGGACCAGCTCCAACACTGAGCCCTGGGGAACACCACTTGTGATCCGCCGCCAACCGGATTTTACTCCATCTGGACACCCTTTGTGAAATTTGACTGAAGATAAGTGGACAACAGAGGGCTGACAACAGATGTACAAATACCATCTTGCAGCCATCATTTCCTTAGGAATCTATGCTTAAAAACTGGAATTTTTAAGAAAAACATTAAACTCAACCCAACAGTGTCTTCAAAAAGCAACAGCAAAACATAGCACCCAGCAACAGCTTAACTGAAAGCAGGACTCTGGTTCTCAAAAATGATACAACTTTATTCTCACTGATAAAGGTCATTGCTAAAGAATACACAGGCAATCTGCCACTCTGGGGACAGATTACACTTACATACATCCATTTCGCTTCTTTCATACCATTCATCTAGGATACTCACTGCTTTCAATGGGTTGCAACACATTGAAGTGTGAACAGATTGACTAACATCCAGAAATCTGAAACATGCTGCCATCGCATTTCACTGTAGATGGATAGGGATTACGAGAGAGACTTTGTAGAGTCAAACTATACATGCATAGAGAGTCTGTGCAACACAAACTGCACATTTCTCTGTGGGTGATCCTGGGCAGAAGAACGAGAGTCACTGCTTTTTAAAGGTCTGCTTTTTCAAAGGAGTTGGGAGGTATGACAGCAACGATGATAATTTTTTGAAACAGTAGACTACACAGAAACAATAATCTACATCAGAGCCAGAGGTGATGAACTGACATTCAAACACAAGAAACCAAATCCCAATTCCTAATCAGCAGAGGTCAGATAACTATTCTCTAATTATATCCGTGAAAATCTCATGGCAGTCATCAAACAGCAGGTTTGTGACAGAGCAAGAGAAGTTTTCCCGGACTTGTACAATAATACCCTGATCATTTACCCATGCTGTTTCAATATATATAACAAGCAAGATATGACATCTTGCTTCACAATGCAGTAATTAAATACTATTTTTCTGCTTTTATTCCTGTTTGACACCAAAAGAGTAGACCGTGTATTCATTTTCATTCTCAAATACAAATGCAGAAGTAGCAATATAAGCTCATCAATCAGCAGCTAGAGACAAAAAAAAAAAAGCAAACCCAAACCAAAACACAACCAAAACCTACTTAGATCACCTACTACATTCCTTTTCTGAAGTCTGGATCACTCCCTAAAGCATACAGAGATCCTCTTGTAATACATGTCCCCCAGCATCGTTGTAGATGATACACAATCACACATCAGCATAGCATGTGTCAGCATAGCATGAGCATGTGTCATGCTTATTTAGGAAGGTAACGTCTGCCTCAAAAGTAGCGTATGTCCTGTGCTATGTTGCAGTCGCTACGGAAACTTTTTCTTGTAAAGCAACAGAGAAAATACCACCTAAAACCTCAGCATCTTGTTGGTATAATATTTAATGTTGCTTCAGTAACTCTTAAATGCCTCTGCAAAAAATTCGAGGCTCCATTTAATAGTTTTTGACTGACACAGACCTAATTTTTTTAGGCTAGTTTTCATTGACCGGCATGCTGCTGACACCTTAGAGAATCCCTATTTATTGTGCTAAAAATTGGGTGCAAATTATGAAAAGTATATGCAAACACAAGTGACAGATTAATGGCTAGTTACATGACTGCTAAACTGAGAAAGGCTTATAAGCTAACACACAAATAGTTGGCATTTATACCTACCATTCCTACTTATGCTACTAATACATAAAAAGCCTGGTAACTTTCATAAACCGTAAACCACTCAGACTCACAAGGGGGTCTGCCAGTATTTGCAAAGCAAACACAGGACACACCTACATGGATTCGGTGTCAATGCCCACAGCCAGCCCCCACCACCCTTCCTCACTCGCCCCAAACAGCATCTTAACTTCGTGAACTGCCACAGCTAAGGCGTTGGGGCAGCTCACCTAATAAGGTACAACACAGCATGGATTAATGCGATGGAAATCTGCTAAAGGGTAAAAATGTTTCAAATGCTCAGATGAGACATTTGGCCATTCTGAACTATGACTGTGCAATGGCTTTGCCTACAAACCTGCTGCAAACCTGCCTTTATGCAGAGAGTTTTCCTCTGGTTGCCCCTCAAACTCACCCAAAACGTAAAGCTTCCCAATATGAAGCTACACTGCTTTACACAATTAAAAAAAAAAAAACAAAACAAAAAAACACACCACCAAAATGACAGTATTACTAGAGATACCTTCAACATGATCCACGATGAAAACATACTTCATTGGACAACTAAACATTTGACATTAGAGAACCTCCTTTTTGCTCTCAGGCGAAGACAACTTATCAAAAGTTTACATTTTTAACCCTCCATGTTAAATATAACTTAAGGGCTTTTTTGGATGTGGTTAAAAAGTAGACATACAATAAAGTTACAGTCTGCTCCCTTTTTCAGCATAAAAATATTTTCAGTAACATAGAAGTAGATCTGTTTAATGTGTAATATAAGACAATCAGCAAGAAAGAAAAAGAGGTTTAGCAGTAAAATGTCTAGCTTTTAAATGAAGGTCCAGCACTAGGCAAGCCAATTGTAGGTACTTGTGTACCTGCCTTATCATAGATATACAAATATATTGGTTTATGTAATTACCATCTCAGTAGGTAAGATACTAGAAAAGCCAACATACCATCATTTCCCAGGCTGTCTACTAATTAAATCACATGCATACAGGTTCAATCCAAGGATGATCAAAGTTAATGAAAAAAATTCCCATTTAATTCAATGAGCTGTGGATTAGTTCCAGACAGCTAGCTGCTACTCCATCCTCTTTCTTCTTTATCAAAAGCACTCCAACAGTGTGAAAGTGAAGAGGACTCCATATGAGTCTACACATTTTGTATCTCCCCTCAGATCTGAATTTTAAATTAATTATTTGACAGTTGACTACATTACATACAATTATGTCATCTTTTCCATAAAGCCATATTAGAGGCTACTCCAGGTTTTCAAGGAAAACAGACTACTACTATTATTGTTACATCAATAGCTTGAAAAGATTTCAACTATTTCTTTCACATACAGGTTTACCCTCATTATAAATTTATTTATGTGCCACATTGTTCACCACTATGGCAATATGTTGCTATTATCTAAGCACGGAAAACGTCAGCCCAGTGTACTGGAAATATAGCACTAAATTTAAAAGGCTTCCTAAGATTAACAGAAAGATAATCTGAAGTCACCTAAAGCCAAAGAAATAAAGAATGTTCAGATCAAATCACTATTTAATTACATTTGAAATGCAATGTCACAATTGTCAGACAACTTCAGTAAACCGGACATTTCATTTATGAAACCTATCTGAATAGCCTTTGATTCAATTCTTGTTAACAATGCTTTTTCACATTTTATTCCTCACTAAATGTTTGTATTAAACATGAGAATTTAATTTCAGCACCTCAAAACTCAGATCCCAGTGCTGTACAGATGCTTAGTTCTGTCTCTTCCTAGTTGGGGTTTCAGCAGGTGTCCATTCAGATCAGCCTAAAGGCTCTCATTCCTTTAAAGCAAAGCCGGAAAGGAGTTACTCTAAAATCTTTATTTGGGAATCCAATATCTGCATCACTGCTATTAGCCATCACGTAAACAATGTCTTAAATCTAATGTGCATTGCATAGGAAATTAAATAACAAAAAATAATCTTTCCTGTTCAAGGATCAACAGCCAGTTAAAACTGAAGTTGTCAGCTTTCGACAGGGGAAATGGCGTCTATGCCTAAAACTTCACATTCCATCTATACAGGGACACAAGCATAAATCAACTAGATATAGTTTCAATAAAAAAACCTTCTATATGCAACACTGCCTACTTGGCCACCTTACATCCTTCCTATTCTAAGACAGATTTTAAGCATTTCTTGTTGGAAAAGGCATTTTCTTTCATCAATTCCATCACAGCCAAGTTCAAAAAGTTTTGTAGGTATAACCAAAGAGGTCTACTCTTAGCACCTCCTTCTATTTCATGTTAGAGAACCACATTAAAAGCAATGGAAAGGGAACGGCGTTACTACAGCCTTTTTTACCACACCTCAGATCTCCTTTGCTGTAGCTACTCAGAAGCCCCAAACGGCCGTGCTGTGCCACTGGGAACCTTGTGACCAGGGAGTCAGTGCAGCGTGATTTTATTCCCATGCAGTGCAAAAACATCCCTCACGGAGCCCTGAAATCCAGAACTGGAATGTGAAATGACCTCCCAGTCTGCTTGCCCCTTCTCACTCAACCCATGTCTGACACTAAAGAGAGATGTCAGAAAATAACTGAAATTCCTACCATCTGTCTTCTGCTTTGCCAGAGAAGATTTCTGTTGAGCCACTTTTAGGCATCCAATTAAAAACAAGGCTAGCAGGTTTTTTTGACTGGGTCCAGACACGTAATAAATGGTTCTAAACTCAGCTCCTGACTGAGTACAGACATAGCTGCACGATAACATAGACTATTATAGTTTAAGATACAGTGAGTAAAAACTGATTCCTATAAATTTACCCAGGCGCTACTATCACTCTTGAAAAACACTTGAGAGACTTTCTTCTACTTTAAAACACTGCTGTCAGCTCACTCTCCTTAATAAGGGTCCATTATCTCTGAAACATGTAAATGGGACATACAAGTTGTACTAAGAAGTAAATTGTACTTACTCCAACACTTTTTTAAATTAATGCAAAAGCCTTTATTACTTTGGTATGATTCCCTATCACTGAAGCTCTTTTCTGTTGACTGAGTGAAACAGAAATCAATGACCAGATTTTTTTTTTATTCTTCCATTTCTGTGCTAGTGATTCAGGCTGTTGTGTTCCCTTACTGTTAATGGTGTTTAGAAGCAGAAGACTCCTTTATGTCTCAAGAATTATTAACCCAAAGTCTTAGGCTAGAATTGCAAATATATACTATGTTACAGCAAACAAAACCTGTCTAGAAACTGTATCATCATTTACATTCAAACCCAAATCACATGGGTTGCAAATACTAATAAAGCGGGAAAAAATAAAACAAAAGTACAGGAAAAAGCAGCTAGCCTACACAGAGTGCAGTATTGAGTGGCATATTGTAAAAGGAAAAAAAAAAAAAAAAAAACAACCACCCACCACATAAGTTTCTAAATGACACAGTTCATTCCAACCCATTTAACCTCCACAAAGTGCCGGATGCACACGAACAGTGGGATTTGCAAACAATAGAGACAGCTCTGCCAGCAATCTCGCACAATCACAGTATCTGTCTCAATATAGTTGGTCTCACAGCAATTACATTTCAGAAGGTAAAACAAAAATGAAGTAAGATTGCACTGCTAAACATTTTCAGTTTGGTTTCCTTTACCCTGGTCTTTTTAGCAAACTTATTTACTATATATACATATTTATTTCTTAACTACTCTGGTGTTATTTCCTTGATTTCAGCACTAAAATTCACCACAGGTGGATGGATAATGTATTTCTTCAAAATCCCACATGACTTTATCAAGCCTCTGTGCTGCCTCATCAGTCTTCCAACACATTGCTGGGCTGCAAGATGAAAGACTGACTTTGCTCTTTTAAGAACAAGTGTACGCAGGAAGACTCACAAGAATTAACTGCCTAGCCAACCTCCATTAACAAGCTTAAAAATTTTACTTTGTATATTCTACAGTTATCTTTTAGGTTACCAAAAGACAAAATATTCTATTTATATTATGAAATGTTTTCTGTAACTGTAGCTAAAGAAATGCATTAACTATGTTTAGCCTAAGGGTAAAAAAGTGTAATCTTTTACCTTAAAAATACTTTTAACTGCAAAAAGTGAGACTGAATTATAGACAATGTTGCTGAAAAACAATCATGAGAAATTTTATAATAAGATCCCTCAATTTAAAGTTCTGTCTATTCAAATAAATACAAGTCAAATTTAAAACGGATTTGCTTAATCCTGTTCTAATTTCCTGATACAACTGTGCTCTGGTTCTGTTGAAGTTTACGGCTAGGATTAATTTAGTCAGTGATACTTTGCATGTATTCAGGCACACCTACCTTGTAAAACTGTATTTGATTACATCTGAACACTATTACATTTACAGTGTTCGAGAGGTGTTGACATCTCCTATAACTTGTTAAAGGAGAATTAGTTCCAAGATAATTCTGTAGCAAGCAGACCAGGGTAAGCATGACTCAAAACATAGGTTTAAATTGTCTCCATCCAGTCCTGCTACCACAGGATAAAAAAAAAAAAAGTTTGAATGTTACAGTAGAAGGAACAAGACTAGTATCACTAACTTCTTTCTTTGTCATTAATGCTAGAAAACGGGACATATTTGAGTCCACAGCTCACAGCATCCTAGGATAATGGGCTCCCAAGCAGCTTCATGCTTTATTATCTTTAATGTTACCAGGTAATATCTCCTATAAGGCTTGCTAATGTCGATACGCTTACTCCAGATAAAGCACAGCACAAAGAACGCTTTTGTTTGAAAGGCCTTGAGAAAGCCATATATTTTGATTATGTTAGAGAACCTTTCTGTGGCACCAGATACTTGGAAGTCACACTTCTCTCCAGAGCAAGCCTCAGTGAAAGAAAACATAGTCAGAGCTCAGGATACACATCTCGCACTACAGCACACAGAACTATTTCTCCATGAAGTCTTTAGATAACAAAGGCAACATCCCCTCCTCTTGCATTTTGAGCCAAGATATACACACTGACTGGGCAGGGGAAGCTATACAAGTCAGGGGGAAAAAGAAAACAGTAACATGAAAGAATCAAATCTTTATCATTAATGAAGAATAAGGTGTTATTATAGCTCAAGGTCACATATGACAAAACAATCTTCAGCTAATGCCACATCCTTTATGTACTGAATCAAAATTAAAACATAATAATTGTCTGGGTTTTTTTGTTTTTTTTTCTCTTTAAGATCATTTGTAGAATTGCAACATGTTGAAAGATCAAGTTCCACACAGGCCCAGCAGTCTCTGTCACTCAGGGTCTGGAATGAGAGCAGTCAGGAGACACTGGGTCAAATGAACTCCTAATATCAGGTGAGGAAATATGATTTGGTAGAACCTGCAATATCTTTTAAATGGTGTTTGTAAAAAAAAAAAAAAAAAATTAAAAAACAATACAGGGAGTCTGATAAAAAACTAGACTAAGCATGGTGTTCCCACATACTTAGTTCAAGTATTCACCTATCCAGCAGAGTTTCTGTTTGTAGAATGAATACTATATTAAGAATATAACCTACCACAAGAAAACGGCGGGAAAAAATGGCAGTATCAGAGTAAGATACATTAAGAGCGGAAGGGTGGTGGAATAAGAAATACCATCTGTGCAGGGAGGGAGAGGGACAGAAAACGACAAAGCTAACCTTTATCAAGCAACATCTCCCTAGCTGTTTAGAACAACTTTCTTCCATAAAACTTGACAAAGCTAGTATGCCAACATAAAAAGCAAGTAGCTCTTCTAAGTTCAACAAATCCATATAGAGCTGATATTTAATTACCGCTTCAATATCTGATAATTTTACATGTGCAATACTGTATTTGTCCATTTTAGAACATTATCTTCCCAAGGGAAGAGCTGGTATAATGCACTATGCAATTTTTCACCCTGAAAGTAATTGGTATAATAAAATAAAATTTAAAATAAATGTTGCAAAAAAAAGCTATGTTTACAGCCAAAGTAAAGAAAACAATGAAAAGATTATGATAATACTCCCAAAAATAAGAACACTCTCAATGAATGTCTTGAACACTGTCTTGAAAATCAAATCAATTTTTAAATCCTACACAAAATTTTAAAAGAAGCACCACTGAATCTCTGTGAGGACCCTGATAATTTGCTTTGTTTATCTTCTTCTCCATTTTAGATGCAGCATACATACTTCCCCAGGAATCATTTCCAAAAAAAAGGCAAAAGTTATGAAAAAAAAATTATGAAAAATTAGACAAAAATTATGAAAATCACCTGCATTAAAATAAATGCAAGGAAACAAAGCATGTATAGTGCCAGGGGAAAACAAAAAACGAAAACCAAAAACCCCCACACTGATCTTGGGCAAAACTGATCCTAGGCTAAAAAGCATACCTGAAAAAGCTAATTAGAGAAATTCTAGAACAGGGAGATACTTAATTCAGGACTCCAGACAGACAAACTCTCATAAATCTTGCCAGGACAGTACTGCAAACTGTTTCTTCCCCCATTCCTCTTCCCTGCCTTTCTGCAGAAATTTAAACCCATCCCTAGAGGAAAGCTGGCAGCTCCATTTCATAGGTCTGCATCTCCACCTAAATCCACCCTCATCCCCAGTTTGAGCGAAGACACAAAACTTCATGAAGAGACACGGACACACATTGCCTTTAGCTTATTCTGCCACGGGAACAGGAACATAACAGACTGGAAGGTTAACAGTGGGATTTGTAAGGCCATAACTACTGCCTCTCCCAAGATCTCACTGAGCTCACTCCCCACTCACCAGAGCATCCTATGCTGGATTCTAACTTGTATCAATTATAAGTGGTTTGTAAAGTAAGGAGAACCTAATTCTGCCACCTGTTCTCACACTGAACAGCAACTTACTGCTTATGTAGTTGGACATATCTCAAAGGGATTATATTCAAAGATATGGACATACTCCAACATAAAGATGATAGAATTTGTCCTTCAGAACATTATCATCTCCTACCTATCCACCTACTATATTATCTACCTATCTTTATACCTTAAGTCTTACTATTTTCTTTGTATTAGGAGTGAGGAAATGCATGAATTCTACATGGAAAGTAAAGTTAGGTAGTCAGTATACCTAGTCAGCATAGCTGTCTTTAACAGTTGATGAAGATGAAGAAAGATTTTTTTATTATTATTAATTAAAATGGAGAAGGACTGAAAACTTGTTAATACCTACAAAGGCTGGCAGTGCTGGTGTCAAAGACAGATTAAGAAAGCTAAATTTATTTGTAATTACTTACCTGCAAGCAGAGATAATCTTTCCTCAGCTCTGCTTCCTTTGCCTGTTAGCTTTAGTCAGTGCGTTGTTTCTTCACTCCAGGGACTGGCTGAAAGAGATTTTGGCACAGTCACCCCAGATATAAAAAGAACTGAAACAGAAATAAAATAAAAAGAAAGTTCTGTCTAGAAGTGTGAAGGCATGTAAGGAAATATTGACAATTCATCTTATCTTACAAATGCATCAGAAGCATGACATATTTAGAAACATGTCCCTAATGCACTACCATGAATGCCGGCCAGAGCTCTGGGTACATAAAACTGATAGTGACACAAGATGAAAGATCAAAAGTGTCAAGGATCATGCAAAATTAAGTTAACTCTACCATTACTACAATTTGCTAATACGGGCATATTGCTTTCCTCATTTAAATGAAAACATTGCTCCACAGTCCCTTTCCGCTCCAGAAATATTCTCTTTAGATTTCTTGACTTCAGCATAATATTGAAACTGTTGGGGTTTTTTTCTGGACCAAAAGTCCAAGCTACCAGAACAAAAAGTCATATGGATGCATAGCATCATATAAAACGAAAATGCATTACAAGTGGAAAACCATATTCCCCTCATCACACAGTCAGAAAACTAAACATATAGCCTACTTACAATCCACTTAATCCTTGTTGCTTTACACATCCATTGTAAACCACAGTTTTGCTTAACCTTTCTTTCCCTAAAAAAAATAAAAATATTAGTGTCTTCCACATGTCCCATTCTCAGAGGCCACACCTCTTCCCAATAACAGCTTTTCAACCTGTTATACAAGAACTTTCCACTTCTGTTTTACCTTGGATAACATGTTTTCTTACATCAGCTCCACTCTACCTTATAGTAACATGATACTTCTACCCCCACTGATACTTTGGTCTAGGAATTGCTTCCAGGAAAGAATCACACAAGAAGTATTTATATGAAAATGCTCAGTGAAGTGGATTTTCAGGGAAGGATTTAAGCAATAGCCCATGGCCTGAGTGGAGCTAGCCCCCTACTATCATCTGACAAGAGGGCCCATGCCCACAATGCACGGAGCAGGAGAAGAATCGGGATGCATCCAAGCAGCATGTTATCTTTGATTTCCCATACCTAGGACATGGGACCATGTAACCAGGAGGGGGAAAAAAAAAAAATCCAAAAAACAAACACACAGCACTGTGCTAGCTGTGCACGAACCCCCAACCAGAGAGGTTGTGGACGCCCCGTCCCTGGCAGTGTTCAAGGCCAGGTTGGACGGGGCCCTGAGCAACCTGGTCTAGTGGGTGGCATCCCTGCCCATGGCAGGGGGGCTGGAGTTAGATGATCTTTAAGGTCCCTTCCAGCCCAAGCCATTCTATGATACTATAATTCTGTGAAAATCCACTACTGTGTTTGGGTTTTTTTCCCCCCTATTATTACTATTCTTACAGTCTTACTTTAAACAATACACAACATTCTGCAATTCAGTTCAGAAAGAGATGGGGTAACTCAAAAAAAGTGGCCAAAAGTTTTGTCCTGGTTTTTTCTTCCCCCTGAACTCTTAGGCAGAATTTTCCAAAATGCACAAATCATTTAGGAGCATAGCTGAATTTGAAACATGTAAGCCTCTCCTCCTGATTAAAAATGTTCTTTTCTATAGGGCAGCCAAATATATATATATTTTTTTAAAAAAGCAGAATTATTCAAGGCCTCCTTTTGATACTGTGGAAATCTTACTCACTATAGGGAATGGTTAAGTTATAGTTTACTACATTTGTGACTGAAATACCAAAATTCTTGTGATTTATAGTCCTTATTTTAAAGGTCCTACTTGGTAGGATCTCACTGTGAATGACATTGTCCATCAAGAACTAAGAGCAGGGAGGAAGAGAGAGAAACCGCACCAGAGCATCAGGGAAAAGCTAGCACGTTTTCACAAACTGAAAAACAACAATTAAAAGAGATGATAATATCATGACAATCAATTATCATTCTGACCCCCAATGAAAAATAATGAACATGAACAGCAGCCTACCAGGAAAGCACACGCTCTCTTAAAGTGTTGAGTGCCATATCATAAAGCTGAAATAGCGTACCACAAGGAACAATTTGGCAACGTACAACAAAACACCCAATATGTACCAGAGAATATAACAGCTGTTTCCTTTCACACCAGCCCACAGTCTCTGCAGGTATTTCATCCAAATTCCACCCCTTCTTCTTCTTTAGGAGCTACATATTTAAAATATTAGTAACTATTCCAGATACTGATACTATTATATCATTCTCAAAGCGCTTATTTATCCCAAGAGATGCAGAAAGGCAAGGCACAGGCCACATTCCTTCCTCAGGCCAAATCTCAAAAGCAAAGACTTCTATATAGATGAACACCCACCAACCCCCTTCAACAATGATTATATGTATCACTGCAATTAAGAAAAACATATCTCTAGCCCCATCCCCATAAAATGTAACAATAGAACAGCACTGAGTTTTAAACTAGAGAAGTTTGCGGGGAAAAAAAAAAAAAAAATCATCTGCCCATGTCTTGATTGATCCTGGCTTGGTGTCTAGATTAAATTCAGGTGTGGATTCCCTCTAGGGAATGAGGAGGCAGTTAATGAAGTGGCCGTTACTGCTTCCCCATACCTAGGCTCCAGTGTCACAGGACACAAAGGTGGTCATTTGGACTGTCTCTGCCCTTCAAATTCTCTGCGGGCTTGCAGTGATGCATGTACACAGAAGACTAGCAGAAACACGTGTACCCCAGTCATAGAAGAGGCAATGCCCACTTACAGTAGAATGACAGGACTTCTGAGACTGTAATCCACTGCTTCCAAGAAAACACAATAATAAAATACATAAGAAAATAATTAATTTTTCCAGTCAACAGCACCAAGCCAACTGCACAAAGACAACAAGTTTCTGCAAAAAATTGTTCCTCTCTCCCTGAATGTAATAAAGGTTAAGCCAGGAAAGGGAGATAAGAGGAAACTCTTTTTTCCTTTGATATGTTTACTTTGCATTTGACAGTACATTGCACATGCTTATTGCTTATTCTAAGCATATGAGGTTTCCATGCTTGTTTAAGAAAAAAACACAGTTCTCCAAAAAAAAAAAAAAAATCATTTAAATTGTCAGGGAGATTCAGGAACAGGATCAGCACCTGAGGCTATTTCAAAATCATTTATAATTACTTTACAAATATTAAATCAATAATGTTCTTGTAAACAAAATTTACTTAATGTGTTTTGCTTTCTTCCCAATTACTCTCTCATCTTTTAGAACTGAAGACTGTAGCATCAAAACTTTATTTCTCACAACAACAAAGAGGGTTGCTGTAAAATTAGATGGAATAACGGCCACACTCATCTACAGAACAATTTCACATAACTTTACTGCACTCTCAATGCTAGCTTTTGCTCTGTACACGACGAATCCGTATCTTTCAAGCTGTCTGAAGCCCATGATCAAAACAAAGGGCAAGGTTGCCACTACTGCTTTAAGGGAAGATGGTAAATTTGCAGACACAAAGCAAGAGTTCTGCTTTAACGTATATTAAGCACCCCAGCCACCAACAGCTGCAAAGATGGGGGAGCACCAGCACCTCAGATGGACCCACTTCTGGCATGGCAATCTGTGTCAACAACATGGCTTGGGCTACAATGAGAACTTGGTCCCACAGACAACTAAAAAGCATGCTTGCTTTACATTTTTCTGTTTGGGTTTCCCGAATGCCAAAAGCTAGTCCAAAACACATTGTTTTGTAACTTACAAGGGAAGGCCTCAAAAGCATGATATTTATCACAGAGTCTCAGTTGCTTACATTTTTCTACAAACATGCTACATTTCCTCTAACATTTCTTGTTTTGATAAAGAGAATATCCAAGAAATTTGCTATGTATGGGAAAAAAAAAAAAAAATCTGTTTCCAGAAGGCTAAAAGGGCTGCTAAAACATAGCATACTTGTAAAGATGAACTTGAGATAAATCCATGCGTGTCTATACTATTTATATCCAAAAGCACAGAACTATTTCAATTCTATGCAATGAACTGTATATTGCATCAGATGTACAATTGGCACAAATAATAATACTCAAACTGTGTATACAATAAAATATGAGTTTAATTAGCAGGAGCAATTGAAGCACTTTTGCTAGAGATATGTAGAATGTATATAAACATCTACTACATACAAAACATACTGTGGAGAAAGTAGGAACCCTGCAATGATTATAAATAAATCATACTATTGATAATATTTAAAAAACAGTATTAAATATAGCTGGGGCATCATACCTGTAAGTTACAAAGTCAAGTTTATTCTGCAGTGGCAAAACTTTCAGCAGAAGAGGATGCTAGGTATGTGCTGTTTCCAGCAACAAAAGGATCAGGATGCCTCCAGTATAAACAATAAAAGAAGTGCTTAAGTAGAAAAATGGCTCTAGCCTCACAGCAGAGAGGAATAAAGACCAAGATTTAGTAAATAAACAAGCAGAACCTACTTTTTAAATGGTTCAGGTAACCTGTTGCGCTGTGGACTGTACCATACATAGGTACTGTGTACCCTGGTCCCTGCCTGGGTACTGCCCTCTTCAGGGCCAGTTTCAACACAGGTGGGTTTGTGTGTTCAATTCACCCAAAGATTAACACAGTTATTTGCTTTCTGAAAATCTGCACAAATGCAGAACCTTAGAGGAGGACACTGATAAAACCCATGAGGTCATTTCACAGGGCTAGGAAAAAAAAAGCACAAAAAACAGTAAGTAAATGTAGATTTCCCATTGAAAGTAAAAGCACAGAGGCAGAAAACCCTTGCTAACCTCCTTCAGAGACTCTCACTACTTAGCTTAAATGCTACCTGAACTATAACTACACAAGTCAAGTTAGTTTAAATAACAGAATTCAACTTGAAACGGGATACTGGGAGAGGAACAACTCACACATCACGGTACTACATCAGGCCCTGTTACACCAGCACAGGTGAACATTCACTGCAAACTTACATAGCGATTCGATGCAATCCCCCAACACACATCACCTGTTGCTCGTTTCCAGGCCCTTTACCAACCCCACCTTGCCAGCACCCACCTCCCCGTACAACACGCCAACAAAACACGCGTGGGTGCCCACAACCACGCTGCTATCACCGACCGTTTTATTTCAACGCTGGTTTTCCTTTCCCTATCGCTTGGGCCTTCCCCCTCCCCGCCCTGCCAGCGCTCGGGCCGTTCACAGCCGCACCGACCGAGCCCGCGGGAAGCGGCGGTGCCGCTTCAGGGCAGGCCGAGGCTTGAGCGGTGACCTCCGGGCGGAGCTGAAGGCAGGGAGGCCCGGCGGAGCTACCGCACCTGCGGCGCTAGGCCGTGCCGGCCCGGCGGAACCGCGCGGGCCTGGGACCGGCCCCGAGCCCTCTGCGCGGAAACGCCGCCCCTCAGGGCTGCCTCAGCCCGGGAAGAGCCTTTCCCCCCGCGGCCTCTCCCCGCTCCGCCCCAGGCCTTGCGCTGGGCCCAGGCCGAGCCGCGGCCGCTGCCCCTCCGCTCCGCGACTCACCGCCAGGCCGTGCGCTCCCGCTCCTGCCGCCGTCGCGGCTGCTCCCGCCTCCGCCTGCCCGCCGCGGAGGCGCGCAGAGAGGCCGGCGCGGGTGGCGGGAGGCGGCTCCGGGGGCCGGCGCGGCCCCGGGCGCTGCGGGCGGGGAAAGGGGCCTCGCCGCGGGAGGACCCGCCTGGTGTCGGCAACATGGCAGCGTCCAGCCGGGCCCAGGTGCTCCGATTGTACCGGCTCCTGCTGCGGGAGAGCCAGCGCTTCAGCGGCTACAACTACAGGTTCGCTCCCGGGCGGGGGCGGGCAGCGGCGCCGGCCCCGCTTCTCCCCGGGAAGGCGTCGGGGTAACGGGGGCGGAGGAACGCCGGCGTTGTTCGGCGCTGGGCAGGGGCCGGTTTTGGCGGGCGCCGGGGAGCTATGACCTCCGGGGACCCTGCGGAGGAGCGGGCGGCCGCCCAGGCCGCGCCGTGCCCTGGGGGCGGGAGCGACAGCGGGCCCGGCCGCGGCGGCCTGCCCGGGCCTGGGCCTCGGCCCGGCTCGGGCCGCAGGGGAAGGTCAGCCCCCGGCCCCTGTGCCTGGCCCCGGGCTGCCTCAAAAGCACCAGGTATGGGCCTTCCCTGTTGTAGGAGGAAGGGAGAGGACAGAGGTTTTCCCAGCCTGAAAAAGCTGATGTCTGGTCTGGATGCTGCCCTTCTGGCGGGGGAGAGCCGGGGCCAGCTTGCAGCCCTGGTTGTGCTGGAGAAGGCTGGCTTCCCTGCCAAACCCTGGTACCGTCTGCTGTGCTCAAGGTACAGTACAAGTACGTTGCTGTGTGCGGTGAGGGAGCAGGGTTCACTTGTCCTGCTGCACAGGATGCCACGCTGCGTGGCTGGCTGCCTTCTCTGGCTGTTGGTGAAAGACATAGTTGCTACAAGAAGGACATTGAGGTGCTGGAGTGTGTCCAAAGAAGGGCAACGAAGCTGGTGAAGGGTCTGGAGCACAAGTCTTATGAGGAGTGCCTGAGGGAGCTGGGGTTGTTTAGCCTGGAGAAAAGAAGGCTGAGGGGAGACCTTATCGTGCTCTACAACTGCCTGAGAGGAGGTTGTAGCAAGGTGGGGTTTGGTCTCTTCTCCCAGGTAGCAAGCAACAGGACAAGACGAAGCGGCCTCAAGTTATACTAGGGCAGATTTAGATTAGCTATTAGGAAAAATTTCTTCATGGAGAGAGTGGTTAGGCATTGGAACAGACTACCCAGGGAAGTGGTGCAATCACAGTCCCTGGAAGTATTGAAAAAACGTGTGGATGTGGTGCTTAAGGACATGGTTTAGAGGTGGATCAGGCAGGTTAACGGTTGGACTCGGTGATCTCAGAGGTCCATAGGCCTGGTCTCCATTAGGTCTCTGCTGTGTTCACAGGGGATGCTTCCCACCAGTACTGGCAAATTTGTATTACCCACTGGTAGTTTATTCACTTTACCACTCAGTTGGACCACGGGCAGAGACATGTGAGCTACCTTTGCTGTGAATCTTCTTCAGTTTGGCAAGAATTGAGAACTGAAGCCTTTGAACTTGCATAACCATGTTGAGCTCTGCATTCCTCAAGGCATAAGTATTCTGCAAACCTCATGTGTGAAGGAATGCCCTGAGAAGAAAGGCTGTGGGGCTGAAACTGAGCTGGAGCTAATAAACTTTCATGGCTAACTCCATGCAGCAGCATGTGAGTGCATCATGGTCCCCTCCTTCTTCTTTGGTTCCCCTGCTATCAAGGCTTCCCCCAGCTCTTTGCTGTCTTCAGTATCCCAGCTTGCCATTTTTCTGGCTAACAAAGGGAGGATTGTATGTAATGGGGATGGTTTGAGGCCTGTGAGATGTGCAGTTGGTGAACAGTTGAATGTAGCTCCTGTCTGGGCCATGGCATGTTTTCAGCAATGGGTTTGTGCTGTGGGGTGATCAGTGAGGAAGCTGAGTCCACAGCAGTGGGAGGAAGCAAGCCACCGCTGCCTCGCAGTGGTTGCACCAGTAATTGGTGGCACCAGCCTCACAGACCACGTGTAGGCCCCCCTCTGCCCAGCCCCTTGCTGATGAAGCACAGGGGACTTGGGAAATTGTTGTCATCTCTTCTCTCTAAACCACACTTGAAGTCCAACCCCGCCTCCCCAGGTCCCCCAAAAATGAAGTATGTACCAGGGAGGGGTCTTGGCTGTATGAAAATTTTGGCATGCAGCTCAAAGGCCAGGCTAACTATCATACAACAATAGGTGCACCCATGATTTTTCTGCCTAACACAATGTGAAACTTTCCACTCTGTTTCTTTTAGTGTTTTTATACTAGCAAATTTTAAAGGATAGAAATTGTAAGATATGTGTTTACCTTGGATATCTGATTTTTTGACACCATATCATGGTGCAAGTTTTCCTGTTCCTTAAAGGAAAGATCTCGCTTTTTGATGGGCCTGTCTTTAGATACTGAAAAATCAGCAAATGTATAAAATCTTGCAGTGTATACGCATTTGTGAGCACTAAAAGTAATCACAGTTTCTAGCAAGAAATGATCAGCAGCTATTACATGTAGAGATCTGCTGGGACCACAACAACAATTCTGCGTTGGTGTTTATGCCGTACCCGTAGCTAAAATGGATGCCCCGCTAGCTTCTTCCATGCCAAGATAAGCAGTCCTGCTGTGTCCTCAGGGCTGCTGTGATGTGATATGGTAATACCCTGGAGTAAACCTAATGACTTTGTAAAGAACCAACTCGTAGCAAAGTAGAAAGTATTAAAGATTAATCTTATTGATTCATTATTTCAGTTGGAGAATTTCCGAATATTTTATTATTGCACACAGTGCATATTTGTAAGTGTACATCTGGAGTATGATCAGCTGGTTATTGTGTCCTTTTTTGTGTGCTGTGCCTTTTCTCTTAAATGTGTACACATAGATTGTGATGGAAAAGTCAATATTTTTGTTCTGTGACTTTCCTAGTAAATACATTCTATATGTCATCTGGTAGTATGAAATTTTCTTCTACCACCCAAAAGAACTTTTAGTGCTGTAACTGTGAAGAATAACACTCATGTCTTAAAGTAAATGAGGTCACCACTGGCATACTTCAGAATAACAACACACAGGACCATCTCCAGAGTCCTGCAGTAAATGTTATGGAGTGTTTGGAGGCCCAGATGCATAGGCCGGGTTTTAACAGCAGGGAGAGAGAATTTAGTAGACTGTAAGTAATTTCATGTCTGCCCTTCTGCCCTGTTACCCACGCGGGCAGTCTGAGGAAAGCGAGAGTGATTTGTACTGGAGGAAAATCAATATGTGAAGAGGGAAGCTGTTGGGTTTTGAGTCAAAAAGGTGGTTCTTAATGAGTGTACTGTTTTCTTCTGTTTGGCTGACAAAAAGTAGATCCTCTGATGGTTTATAACATGTCGGATTACAGTCTCAACTAAATTGATATAAGGGATAATTTCTAAATAGAACTTCTTTTGTGATTTAAATAATGGCTTTATGTGGGGTCTCTTTTTTTGGTACAGAAAACAAAAGAATTTATAAACTTGTGAAAACTGTTAAAACGCATCTAGTTGCAAATGAGGATAACCTGAACTTTAAAGTTTCTTGTTTGTTTAACATGACTGAACCTCAGTGGTCAAAATGCATGGGAATCCAGTGGAAGAGGGTTTTCTCCAGAAGGGTAGCTCAGGACTGGAGCAGGTTACCCCGAGACATTTTGACATCTCCATTTTTGAAGGTTTTCATGACAGGTTTAACCGAAGAGCACCATGGCTGAGCTGACCTTGTTGCGGGTAGGCCTACTTCCAGTGGGAGGCTGGCTTGGATAAGCTCCAGAGATTCTGGCTAACCAACCTTACTATGATTCTCAGGTCCCCAGCCTTCCTTGGCCTATAAAGATGCTAACACTGGCTAATAAGTTCTGGGAAACATCATATGACATGCTTCCAGCTGGTCTCTTTTCTAATTCTTTAATTTCTTGTAGTTATGAGCAATGTCAGACGCTTTAAGTCTCTCTGTTGGAATTTTTCTGCAAATAAATTATGGGTTTTTTTAAGGTATTTCTTGATTTATTGTATATTTATTTCAGTTATCCGTTATGTTCTCTGTTAACTGGTGGATGTTGTGGTTTTATTTATAGATATATTCTTTCTTGTCTGTGTAAATCGCATCTTAATGGGATTTGATTTTTCTATTAGAATGTGCAATATTATTTGATTAATTAATAAAACCATCCAGAATATAGAAGAATCAGGGAAGGAAATTTGTCAAAACAGGTTTTACATTGGAAAGAAGTTAATTGAATGCATGCAGTTTCATCCGAGACGTGTCCTTCAAGATTTTAAAACTAGTAAATATGATTTTTGCAGATCTCTGCTAACCTAAGAACAAAACCAAGCAAAGTAAGTTATACTGTTTTTTCAGTGCCAGTTGCTTTTTCTGCCTTGAACGACATAGTTGTTGATCTGATTTTAAGGAGTCATAGAACCATAGAACAGCCCAGGTTGGAAAGGATCTCCAAAGATCATCTGGTCCAACCTTTCGTGGGAAAGGGAGCCCAGGTGAGATTATCTAACACCCTGTCCAGTCGCGTCTTGAAAACCTCTCTATCGTGGCCCTGAGGAGGTTGTTCCATGAGATCGTGTTCTTAAGGTGTGTTTAGTCTTTTGATATTAAAGCTGTTCTTCTGAAAAAAAAAAAAGTTTACGATTCCTGTGTTTCTGCACTAAGCTTAATATCTGAATTTAATGTAAAAGTTTGGTGAGACAAAGTTTTAACATTAGAACTTACATTTCTACAGTTTTGAGGTCTTCTACATGCATGAAATCAGAGTAAAGAACAATGATAATCACTAAAAATGCTTATGTATTTTTTCTTCATGGCAGTGAGTTGCTGCTCCCATAAGTCCATATGAGTCTGAAAGTGTCTCTTGTTCATAGTCAGTGTCATTAAGTTTGGCACGCATGGCCAGGTATACTGTATGTGTAGAGGTTGTAACTCTTACTGATATACATAAAAAATAAGCTGATCTGTGTTTAAGAAAACGTTTCAGCTGATGATCATTGCTGCGTATGCAAGATTTAGTCTGCTTTTTGCAAATAGAAAAATGGAAAAAGGAACTATGTTGGATGCCAGCTACTGCTATGTAAAGATTGATTGTGGCTCCTGATTAAACACAAATATAAACAAAGAGCCATCCTTGAACATTTGGACGAGGGATCTGGTTTAGCAATGCACCATTTCTCATTGTTTCTGTTGCTGTTCCAGTAATGTCAGTCTTTTCCATTTTGAGACTTTGTGCTGACTGCTACCCAAATTGAAGTCTTGCTCAAATAGCGAGTGTGCTGATCAACTTTTTAGGCTAAGGTGAGGAATTGGGACACAGCAGTATATTGACATACACTTTGTTATTTTAATTTTTCTGCATGCTTAATGGCAAGATTCTTAGATAGTACACTCTGGAGAAAGATGTGAAACTGCTATAGGATACCCTTTGAACATAAATTTAACACAAGATACTAAAAAAAAAAAATCTAAATGTGTTCATTCTCTCATTTCCCAGATGGAATTCCAATTCTTTATTTTTTAAGAAGCAACGTGAAAAATCATTTCATGTCTGTAAATCCTGCCTCAGCTTTCTGCCTTTTTTGTTTTATCTATCTTCCAGGTATTTATGTTTTTCTTACCAGCTCAATTTATTGCCGTCTGTAGTGTCAGAGTTGTTTGAGAGTTGTTATTAGTTGTTTGAGAATGAATGCAACTTTTTTTCTTCCTCCTTGGCAGCTAGGCACAAATGCTGCATTTAGCCCCTTTATACATTGTGTCACTTGGAAGGAAATGGACTTTTGGTGGAGCGTGAATGCACAATCAGTGTATTCCGGTTGTTCCTTGATTCTGTTCTTACATATAGGACCTGGAAGCTTTCTTAAATGTTGCAACTTAATTCAATATATAGGACCTTTGTGGGTCCTCTTGCAGCGTACCTGATGTAGAAACTTGTACGAGTGGTTATATGAGGTAAAATCATTGTCCGTAGATGAAATTTCGTGTTGTCAATTTAACAGACTAACTTTTCTCATGTTGCTTCGCACATCAGTCTAGCCTATAGTCCATTCCTTTGGGAAAGAGGGCTGCTAAGAGCCGATCAAGTAGGTCAGCTTGGCGGGCTGCAAGGGCTTTCTGCTCATGGGCTATGGGCTGAGGGGTTTATGCTCTTGGATTTCAACGAAGGCTTCTTCTGGCCGTGCCAAAGGAGCCCATGCAGAGGAGGGGAGCTGCGCGGAAGGTGCCTTCTCCTGCTGCTGCAACAGTAGGAAAGAGGATGTCCAGGAGTAAGTCGTTCATTGATGATCTGGATGAGGGGATTGAGTGCACCCTCAGTAAGTTTGCAGATGACACCAAGTTGGGTGGAAGTGTTGATCTGCTGGAGGGCAGGAAGGCCCTACAGAGGGACCTGGACAGGCTGCATCGATGGTCCGGGGCCAACTGTATGAGGTTCAACAAGGCTCAGTGCCGGGTCCTGCGCTTGGGTCACAACAACCCCATGCAACGCTACAGGCTTGGGGAGGAGTGGCTGGAGAGCTGCCTGGCAGAAAAGGACCTGGGGGTGTTGGTTGACAGCCGCCTGAACATGATCCAGCAGTGTGCCCAGGTGGCCAAGGCGGCCAATGGGATCCCAGCCTGTATCAAGAATAGTGTGGCCAGCAGGACCAGGGAGGTGACAGTGCCCCTGTACTCGGCACTGGTGAGGCTGCACCTCAAGTGCTGTGTTCAGTTTTGGGCCCCTCACTACAAGAAGGACATGGAGGTGCTGGAGCGTGTCCAGAGGAGGGCAATGAAGCTGGTGAAGGGCCTAAAGCACAAGTCTTATGGGGAGCGGCTGAGGGAAGTGGGATTGTTTAGCCTGGAGAAGAGGAGGCTGAGGGGAGACCTTATTGCTCTGTACAACTACCTGAAAGGAGGTTGTAGCGAGGTGGGGGTCGGTCTCTTCTCCCAGGTAGCAAGCGATAGAATGAGAGGAAATGGCCTCAAAGCTGTGCTAGGGGAGGTTTAGGTTAGACATTAGGAAAAACTTCTTCACTGAGAGGGTGGTCAAGCATTGGAACAGGCTGCCCAGGGAGGTGGTTGAGCCTCCATCCCTGGAGGTATTTAAAGAACGGATAGATACGGTGCTTGAAGACATGGTATAGATGGACTTGGCAGTGATAGGTTGACGGTTGGACTCGACGATCTTAAGGGTCTTTTCCAACCTTGATGATTCTATGATTCTAAGTCACTGCCATAGCGATTCAGGCTGTCCGCTTCTGCGTGGTGCCTGTCTCAATGGTTCCTCGAACCAGGGAAGGAGCAGGCTGTGGGAACAGTCGGGTACACATGGGCACCAGTTCAGAGTGTTCACGAGAGCAGCTGAATTTTTACACAAGTATAGGTTGAGTTGACCTGTACTTGCATAACAGCTTGTTCTTCAAGGAGGCATAAATCTTTTACGATTGTGCTAACAACTCTTTCGACAACATAATTCACACCAAATAAAATTTTGAAAAAATATGCTTTTTCAAAAATGGGTTTCTTTTCCTCCCAACATATCTTATTTGGTCACTTTAATTGAAAAATCTTACTTTGCTTTTAGTCCCTGGTATATAGAATCTGATCGCTGGTTCTTTTTGCACTTTTATCACTCAGGTAATTTAACAACCATGTTAAAATTTTACATGTGACAGTTATCCAAGCTGAATAAGCCTTTTTCTCACTGGTTGGCCTAATGAAGTTTGTGATTGACAAGATCTGCCAGCAGATTGTCAGCTCTTGGTTGTCATGTTGCTCTGTGTTTGGGAGGAAAAAAAGACTGAATGGTGATTTAAAAAAAAAAATAAATCCAAAACAATAATGAGAAAACAGAGACATGCCATGTTAGATAAAGTACTGTGTTCTCTCCAGAGTGGTAGTTTGTAGCTGAGGTAAGAAATGCAGGAAAAAATAAAACTGCCAGTTCTGTCCAGCAGAGCTGCCTGCCTTCTTTGTAGGAGTAAGGTGACTGAACTGCAGCTTTACAATATGGTTTTTTTTCCTCATCTGTGTACAGAAAGGGGGTAACTTATTTTTCTTTCTCTCTACGTAATTGCTGGCTGTGTTCAGAGTGATGATAAACTTTAGGAGTTTATTTCCCACATGATGAGTACATGGCTATCTCTGTAATCTACCTGAAAGTATAAAAAAGTCAGGGCTGCAAGCAGCTGTGGTATTCCTGAGCCCGGGGTGCAGGGTGGTTTCCATCTTATTCTATCAGAATCATGTATGCTTGCATAGAGATGTTGGTATTTTAAGAGCTCTGGATGGTGCTCAATCTGCTGATTAGGGTGGGAACTATGAAAAGGACTGAGATGATTACACTCTGAATTGTAGTAAAACATGGAAATGCATACACTTCTGAGGAAAATCCAGCAGCATAAGAACATGATTTTGGATTGTCTGACTTTGGGTCTGATAGTATTGAAGTATTTCCATTTGACTTCAGTATTCTATATATAAAACATTTTGGAAAGACAATTAAAGCATTCTGTTCCAAAAATGTCAAAACGTAATCATTAGGTACAATCAGAATATATTACTCTGAAATAAAATTTTAAACCAATTGGAAACAATTTTTCATTTTTTGATAGTAACATTTCCCAACTGAAAATCATTCCATCGAAGTTCTGTTGATCGTGTTCATTAGGAGTTGCTTTCTTGGATTTAAAGGTACAACGGTGATTGTCATTTTTCAAATACATTCACTTTACCCTTGTAAAATTAAGTTCTTCCTGAACAATAAAGGGTATCTACACATCGGTTTCAATGTAATTTTCTTGACTTTTTTTTTTTTTGGCAGAGGAGAGTTTTGAATTGTAATAACTTGGAGGGAGAGTTTGGAGCACATATATGGCATACAGAGTTCTGGAAAAATTCAAATTTTGTAGTTGGAAGACAAATGAGTGGGGGCTTCCTCAAAAGACTGATTAATGGACTTTGTTATTTTAGTAAAGGCACCCAAATTGAGTAAAGCTGATGTGGTTGTTATCTGAGACGTTATTTGCGTTCTTTGTATAGCACAATAGAGCAGGGACGTTTTTCTTTTTACGTAAGATTTAATTACCAGTAGAATTTGTTTGAGAACTAATGAGAGTAATAGAAAAATTACTGCCTCTGGCAGTGATTCATGCCAATAGACATATGCATATGATTTCTGGTAAATGAAAAACACTTTGTAATGTAGTAAGAGTTTTTAAGTATTGAAATGCTGTCCTAGCTCACCTCCTCCTTTCCTTACTCTTGGATGTGGCTTTAACATTTAGTTCCTCACTGTATCCGTCTGTATACTGCCCATGATGGAAGGGTGCTGACCTCGTAACATCAAGACTTATTCAAGACACTGTAGACACAGACTATTATTTCAAGTATTCTTTAGAAGATCAGCATTCTGGATTTTTAAAAAATCAAAGTAATTTTGCAAAAAAAGAAACTGCAGTTGATTGAGCAATGTTTAGAACCACTTGCTGCGGCAGCAGGTAGCAAGAATGCTGTCTGAACTACCTCTTTGATAAAGCTCTTCCAATGTGTTTTTGGGTTTGCTGACCAAGAAAGTACAGTCCTAGATTGTACATGGTTGTCTGCTTTTCCAAGAAAAATGGGCATGAAAAGAAAACTTTCTTGATTGTTTTCTTGCACGTGTGAATAGTTGGGCCGGCTGTTCCATGACTTTTGCATACAACTCAGTACAGAGGATGTCCACAGTGAGGAATACTTTCTGGGGTTCTTCCTGATACTGTAGTTCTTTCTCAAGAATGAAGATGCCACAAATCATTCAGACCGTATTCTGGCTAGGATGGCATTATGGAAAATGGTCTTTTTTCCCTTACTTTTTTTCTACTTTTTATTCTATTCCTTTTCACCTGATCTCTGTATAAATTTCTAACATTTTTCTCAGGATGCAACACGCAACTGAACGTTTAATATGATAATAGTGAAAGAATTCAGTTGTGTTCAGATGCTGTCTTCCTTAACAGAATGTGTATGAAATAAAATTTTTAAATTATTCTTCAGGAAAATTTGACGGTCCTGTGCTGTGAATGACTAAATGCCAGGCTTGGCAGGTATTCAGAGACTCCTAATACTTAGGACTAGACTTTTCTTCAGCATCATGTTTGTTACAAAATCTTCAGAAAGCTGCTGCTTAGATATATTTTTCTAACTTTTAAAATAAATAGCAGTTGGTTAAATCACATTTAAGTCTTCTAAAGAAAAGCAGCCTATGCACAAAGTAAATACTATGTGTGTGTAAGCATGTATGAATGTATTGGTATCAAGAGGTTGGGGATTTGCTTCTGCTCCATCCCAGTAATCCTTTTTCAAAAATCCCTGTTTAAAGCAAGCTGTGAAGCCATTGTGGAAGCTAGAGGAAGTATGATAGGTGTGTTAGTCTTCTGACAAACGAATCTCCATTGAATTGCAGTGCTTTTTTTTTTTTTTTTCTTTTTTCTTGAGCCCGATAGCATTTAGGTCAAAAGATATTTAACTTAAATTTAGAAAATGCTGATATATAAGTTGACATAATTAACTGTATTTTGTTATATACTTTGCAAGAAACTGCCCGGTCTTGACAGTCCTTCTGAGTCTGCTTGTCTGACATATCCTGGTCTGGAACCATTGAAGACCTGTTTCTAAATTATTAGGTTGTATAAAAGTAAGATTATTTTGGCTGCCAGAGAAAGTATGTGTTTAAAGAAAAAAAAATGAAAACATTTCCCTGAAACTATAATCGGTTCTAATATATTGGCAATAAACACTAATCCATTATGGTATTGAAGCTCATATAATTGAACTTGGTTCTGTGACTATGAGAATAATTTATTGTATACTGTGAGGTCAGTTTTTACAGACTTGTCTCCATCTTTCTCTTGCACAGCATGTGATTTCTGCTATCTAATATTTGCTTGCAGGATACATGGTATTTTTGCTTGGTAGTATCTATTTACTGGCATTATTTGTTTCTCCAACAAACATACATATAATCACAATGCTCAGTTGCAGTCACAGGCAGATGTAAACATCTGTTCATCATTTGCATAAGCAGGAGAAATGCGGACACAAGTTTCCTCAGAGCCTTGGTGTTGGAGAAAATTGGTTTATCTTGTGCATAGCCACCACTGATGGTTACATGTTCAGTGAATGTTAAACACTTTTCTGCAAACTATGTTAGAATAGCAGTGAAAGAGTTAAATGTAGTGGTGGGGGAGGGGGTTCAGAAACCATCATTTATTTTGCGTTGTTAATCACAGTATAAGAACAGGGGAGCTGAGAGTGGAAAGGGCTAGGTACAAGCCATCACATTTTGTGAAGTTTTGGATTGAATCACTAAAGGAATTCTTAGTGAAACAGTAATTCATTCATGCATCAAAATGTGCCTCCCCTTGTAGTCAATGTTTTTATTTATTTAAATAACATCAGACTGCTTCCTTCTGAGGGAAATGTTTGGAAGTCAATACAGCTCAAATTAAGTGCTTAAGACATAGTACAAGCCGCAGTACGTCCTAGACATTTATAGCTTGAATTATGTTCGGATGTCAAATAGAAGTGTGCTGTGTTGCCTTGAAACTAACCTGCTACTAAGTTCCAGAAAACATCTTTGACTCATCTAAAATATTACAGCTTTTTTCTGGTCCAATAAGTTAGCAAATAGGTTTTCAACTTAATGATCTTCGTATGTAAACTAGTTTTGAAGGGAGGAACATTTATTGATTGATTTAAGTAGTTTTATCACTGTCCAAAGTAAATTAGATGCCTCACTCATCATGCTTTTTCCCTGACCTGAGTAATTTACAATATGAAAATAAATGTTCAAGTGTTTTGTTTACAAAACAATAAGAAATGTATTTTGTGTAGACCTCTAAATATGTTTCCTGATTTCCAGAGCTAATGAGCACATTTTTTACTAAATTTGTTAATTTATTATTTTCAGTTTGTAATTTATACCAAAAATTGCTGCCTATTACTTGCAGATTTTGAATGTGAAGCTGAATATTTATCAAACTGATGGCAGCAACTTCGTCATCACCTCCAAAAGCAATGGCAGCATAGGATGAACATAGTCCTACCAGCTACAGTGATGCAGTGTTGGGCAAATAAGTATACCATGCTTACACAGAACTCCTCGTTCTGTGAACTAGTGGCAGTGCGTACTAACCTATATGGATTTTGAGGCTTGATTGTGGGGTGTTACTTCCCAACAATTTGTTGGAATCCTTGAAGGAGAAATTCTCTATCAGTGCGAGTTATTGCTGCCATTCGCTAGGGACCTGGTGCCTCTGCAACTTCTGTGGGTAATTTGCTCTGAGATTGGAAACCTTTTCTGCTACCCTGGGGAATGAAAGGTCATGTCGTGTGTCAAAGGGAAGGTAATCTGCCCTGGTCATAAAATGTTATACTGAAAACATTGTTATGATAAACAGACCACTATTCATACCTCTTTTCCTCTCCTAATATATCATGTGGTAACCTTAGCCAGTATTCGTCTGAGTTATTGAGTTTTAAGCCAGATGTTAATTCCACATTTAGAGTAATTGTTATCTGAGAAGAACTTCTTCTTACAGCTATGTGCTTATGGGAGGGAAAGGAGTTGGTATTTGCTGTATGGTTGTGGGTTTTTTTCTTACTCGTAGATAAAGGACAAAAAGTGCTACTATCACTCATGTGAGTGAATATTGTGACTTTAAATTAGCTATTAAGTACTATCTAGGTTTTTTGGTAACACATTTTTGGCTTGAAGTGCAGAACCTTTTGTGATATATAAATGTACTGGTCTGAACTTACTCTTGTTCAATAGAATATATAGATAGATAGATATTATAGAAATAGAATAAGGTGATTTTTTTTTTCCTTCATAGTGTAAGCCTCTAAGAGAGAGTGTTAAGAGGTTGACTGGAAAACTCTTTAAAACTACTGACCTTTCCCTTAGCTTTATCTTCACCTTTAAATTTTAACATCTGAACTTAACATGCTTAGGCTTGACTAGATTAAAAGACAATACTTTGTCAATGTTTCTCTTCTTGGAGAAAGAAAATCTCTGTCTTCCTGAATATTTCTGATCTCCCTTTCTGTTACAGTGGTTAAACTGCTTCAGTGCACAGATCTGTCAGCAGGCTTATTCAATGACTTCTGTTCACTGGACTAGCATAGCTTAAGTTTTAAATTTAATCTCATTTTTCTGTCTGATATTAAATTATATGTGGTCTGATCAGATCAAAGTATTGCCCTGTATGCTGGGATCTACAGTTTGGAGAGTAAGAGTGTACGCACCACAATTTTAGAGGTGGAGGCCATACAAAGCCCAAAAAAAAAAAAAACATTTTGGCTGGTAGATGCTCTTAGTTTCATAATTGGCAGATAGATCATCCATCCTACATTGGTTTTTAGAGTAACTGTGGGAAAAATTATATGAAAATATTTTTTCTTTTCTTTATGTGAAGTAGCTTTCAAGAATGTTGTATTACTTCACTTAGGGTTTAGTATTACTTGGCTTCATGTGTTACTTCTGGACTCCAGAAAGATGTGTAGGGCATATAGGTCCTGAGAAGCTGAATTTATTTTACTGGAGCTAGCGGAGGTCTCGGGTATGCCTTAGCTGATCATCGTTATGCTCCAAAGATCAAGAGCTGTGGGCATGTTGTTCCATAACTGGCCTGCAAAGGGACTGGCTTTTTTCAGTGCTTGTTTGTGCTGATAGCACCTGGGAGGTACAAGGAGTGGAGAGCCATACAGTGTGGAAAGTGGTGGTGGATAGTTCTGGTGCATAGAGGTATAGAGGTTCGATGTAGTTTATGTGGATGAAGATCAGCTGTGCCTGCCTCAAAACCTCAAATCTGCCTCTCTGACATGGTCTGTGAGTGAACCAATCACTCAGCTTTGCCAAGCAGGATATTCTTTTCCCTTCAAACCTTGCCTCTGTTCACCTATGGTTCCTTCTGCTCTTTTATTGTGAAAGAAGCTGCCTCTCATTTCCCGTGGGGATGAAGTGACACCCAGAGTTTGTACCCGTTGCATTTCTGGATTACTGTTCCACTTTTGGCTGAGGCTGGGGTTTTCAGCCCCCATTTCCTTTGTGCTAGTGTTATCATCTGTAAAGCTTGTGAAGACTTCCATATCCTGTAACTAATTAAATAGAAAAAATACAAAAGGAAAGATGTAGTTCACTTGATTTTTCTGTGCCTTAGGTAGCATTCATAGTGTACAAAACAACCTGCATTTATTTTTTTTTCTGAGCCTCTGGTAACATAATCACAGTAGTCTGTATCTGAGCTTCCTGAAACATTTCATGTATTGTCCAAAGGCACTATATTTACAATCTCAAATGTCTAAAAATAATATTTAGTACTCTGTTGTATGCACAAAGTAGGATGGTGATTTTGTGTTATGCATTCCGAATTGATTTTTTTAGGCTCTAGATTTGACTAATAAGCTTTGCATATATTAGAATTTTCTATGCTGCTAAGTATTACATTGTAATTTCAAATATCCATCATTGTTGTCAAAATTGATGTTGCAGATTTGCTAAACTAAACATGCAGTGCTTTGCTATAAATGAGGGAAGGTCATTGAGCCATATGGTGATGGGAGGTCCAGTGGGGGATGTTTGTCACTACTATCTGAGTTACAAGAAACAAAGATTTTTGGATAAGCTGTAAAGCTGATAGAAATGGATGAGAGGATAAAGTTTGGAGAATAACTCCTATATTCCAAATCCTGTAACTTCTAGTGTGTTGTCTATAAGCAGACAGAACAGGTGGTCTGTCGCTTCATATGGATTGTTTAATAAATTATATTTGTGGTTTATTGTTGTCTTTGTCATGAGATGACTGGATCCTATCTAATTTCAATGTAGTTCTTTTCCTAGATTCATTTTGGACTGTGATGCTTAAATTCTTCTTTCTCAAAAAGTGCAGGTTTACTCGAGCAAAAATGAAGAGGCAAAATTAATTGTCTTTATTACTAGAATCCAAGGATTGCTTTTGCAAAGTAAAACTTTGTTAGGAGTCTGTTCTGTACACTCAAAATTACTAGCCTGTCAAAACGACCAACAAAGCTTCACCTCAGATAACCTTTAGAGAACTGTTTCTTGAAGTCTTTCATAAGTCAAAATATCTTGGTTATTATTTTAAAACTGTATGCTTTCAACATACTTCTGGTACTCAAACCCTCTTCTAAGGAATTGGCATTTTTATTATTTCCATATTAAAAGAATAATATGGGTGCTGTAACTAGATATTTACTAAATCTAAATCTTTAGTTTCAGAAATAATGCTGTGCTTCAGAAACATCTTATCAAAATCTCACCATCATCCAGACCAACCATACTGCAGTCTAAGAAGTTAGAATATCCCAAGGCTTTATACCTTGCTGCTTAATTAAAAAAAACTAGGCGCTATTGCTTCATCAAAGACAAATCATTTTTCACTGACAAGTGGGAAATACTTGCATCCAGCAAGGCTGCTTAGCACCCAGTGGGTTTCTAAATAAACAGTTACCGTCCCCAAGAGGCAGAATACCTCTGGGGATAGTCCTCTTCAGGGTACCCAAGTCACAAGCTAAACTAAGTCTCTTCTTAGAATGGAAGGTAACTGCTAGCCATGCTGAAGAGAGAAATTTTGGCCACAGCGTTGGACTAAAACTCTAATCTTTCCAGGGAAGTGTAATGGAATTTGTAATGGCAATTCACAGCAGGCCAGGCCTTTTTTAAGAACTGTTCAGAAATAGCAGCACAGCAAATGAAATGGTATATATCTGCCTCAAAAGGAAGAAGAGAGAAATCAGCCTTGTCAGGATTTGAACTTGTGGTTTCAAAGGCATTCCCCACCTGGTAATTGGAGTGCTGAGCTACCCGAGTGTCCTGGTGAGCAGTTGGCAGGGTCTTCGCAGTGGAAGCTTAGAAGAGAGCTATTTGTCATTTCAGACCATCAGGACACTTTTCATCTGTGGCAAATTCCGTTTCTAGTTCCTGCAGCACATCCTTGCCCGGTACCTCGTTAACTGAACAACTTGTTCGATTGGGTCCTTCACAGGTAACCCTCTTTTTTAACCTCTTCTGCAATATAACATTGCAGTTGCAACTCCAATTAAGATTAAAAGAATGCTTTCATTTGGACATCTTTCCTTTTTTCTTTTAACCCTGACCTTCTGAAAAGCAATCCCTTCTGCAGAGATTTTTTACACTTAGAATTAAGCCAATAACTGTTTGTATTTTTAGAAGTATAGCAACAAAAATGTATGTTTCAAAGAACTGCAGAAATAATCATAGTTAACTATGAATAGCACTGATAGTGTTCTGGGAACATGAAGATGATGATGTTTGGGAACAGAGGGTAAATCATACCTGACCAACAAGATTGCCTGGATTTGTGAACAAGGGGAGAGCAGTGGATGTTGCTTACCTCTACTTCAGGGAGGCTTTCAACGCTCCCACAACATTCTTGTATCCAAGTTAGGGTTTTACGGTCTGGATGGGTGGACAACCATGCGCAGGATGCTGGGGCTTAGAGGATGGTAGTTAACAGGTCTTCAGGGGTTGATCCTGGGGCTCATCCTGTTTCACATCTTTATCAATGACCCAGAGGAAGTAATAGTGCTTGCTTATTAAGTTTGCAGATGACACCAAATTGGGGAACCAATGTGCTCAGCGGCAGGGTTCCAGTCCAGAGAGACCTCAGAAGCCTGAAGGAAAAGGCCAACAACAACCTTGTGAAATTCGGTAAGGACAAGTGCAATGTCCTACACCTGGGAAGGAGATGCCCCAGCCACACAACAGGCTGGGGACTGACTGGCCAGGGAGCAGCTCTGCCGAAAAGGGGCTAGGGATCCTAGCAGACAGCCAGCTGTGTGCCCTGGCAGCAAGGAAGGCCAAAAGCACTCTGAGATGTATCAACAGTTGCTCAGCCAGCAGACTGAGGGTTTATCCCCCTCTACTCAGTGCTTGTTACTCCACATCTGGAGTACTGCATCCAATCTTGACCGCACCCCACCCTCCATACAGGAAAGACATGGATAACCTGAAGCAAGCTCAGCAGAAACCACCAAGGTAGTTGAGGGCTGAAGCACTTGCCCTGTGAGACAAGGCTGAGGGAGCTGGGCTGGTTCATCCTTGAGAAGAAACAACATTGAGGGAACCTAATAGCAGCCAGTACCTCGACGTATCCAGAGGTGTCTGTCGGCAGAACAAGAGGCAGCAGATGTAAAGTGAAGGAAGAGAGGTTTTCAGACTGGCTTTAAGGAAAAGCTTTTTCCCTACAAGGGCAGCCAAGCAATTGAGCATGTTTCCCAGAGAGGTGGTCAGGTCACCGTCCTGGTTTTCAAGACCTGACTGAGCAAAACTGTGAGTAGCCTGGTCTGATCCCATCGCTGACCCTCCTTTGCGCAGGAGGTGGGGCTGGAGACCTCCCAGGCTGCTTTCCAACATGAATCTTTCTGTGATCCTGTTGATCAGGTGGTCATCCATGCTCTCTTCTTTGAAATCGGTACAGGTACAAACTGATGAAAGGACACAGTCAGAAAAATAGTCCTTTCCTAAAAACAGCCACAAGTCTCTCTCTCTCTCCATATATATAAAAATGTGGGGAGGCATTTTCAGTTTTTAGATTGATTAAAGAAAATGAAAGCAAACTCTTTTGAAATAGACATGCGTATTAGAAGCTTTTTCTTTCTCATCTAGGGCAACTTGTAGGGAGAATGTTGAAGGTTGTATTCGAAGTTTGAGATATGGGACACAAAGTAGCAAGATTTGCTTTAGAAATAAGTTACAAATCCTTGTATCTGATTATACAGCCTGTATGATACGCACTGGGTCACAGTCACCAGCTCTCGAGTGTGTTTTTAATGTTCATCAATTTTTATCCCTCTCCTCTCTTCTTTTGGCGTAATCCTCTCTCATAAAGTACCTGTAGTGCTGTTCTCTTCCGGACGTATTTCTTGTCAATTCCACTGGAACTCATATTTTGTATATTAGCAGAGGAACCAAGTAGTGGCGGGTCTCATTCTATAGGCTTTTTGTGAAGACCGTCTAGGGACTCTGATTAGAAAATTCAAGGAAATAATAATGGGTTAACCAGCAATGTAATTGTTCTGTTTCTTTACTCTTCTCTCCTCCCCTCCTAGCTTCCAGCCACCACCTCCACTCCCCCAAGCAAATCCTGGTTCCAGGAATAGGCTTTGCTTTGATTTTAGAAAACAAGCAGGTGTCGTTGTTGTTGTGCTGTAACTTGAGGTGGCAGTGCTGCTGATAAAACATTGCATCCACATCCTTCTGTTGGTCCTGTGTTTAATTAGACCAGTCACAGCTACTTCCCTATGAAGTTCTTACCTCTCAGTCTCATACACGTATCTGTTGTCAAATGTTTCTTTTTTTAGTATTAAATGGTAATTGCATGCAGCTTTTGCCTCACCTTTATTGGTGTCTTTTAATGAGACCTTTATAGAGGAAAAAATAATGTAAATATGTAAATACATACATATATATGGAAATATGTATGACTGAACATAGATATATAAATAATCATTCCCTCTGAAGTAACTCGATACATGGAGACATTCTCACTAACGCTAATAAAAGTTTAAGGTAAGCTAAAATGATTTTTCTGCAGATATTTTTTATTATAAAAACTTTCCATTTTTAAATTATAGGTAATTCTGAAAATTCAGTTAGGCAGACCTCATCTGGTGCACATTTTGCTAGTTATAATGGGAAATTCTGAAAATTCATGCTGTTGTTACCCTAAGTTAGTAGATGTTAATTGGAAGGGAGAAGTGGTAGGAAAATACAGTTAGTGAAAGGAAATGATGACCTTTTATAAAAAGGATCCCTCACTTGATATAATATTACTGTATTGTAAATCAATATCTCACTTTTGCATGTTGTGTCATTAAATAAAAGAATCGTCTACTTCATTTCAGAATTATTAACCACAGTGGGCTTCCTAGAGGTTGGCTACCCATCACTTGCCTTAATTTATTAAATACAACTTAAGCTAAGAAGGAAAAATGCATTTTACTTTATACCTTTTTTGAAAGTCTGGAATATTTTAACCTGCTGGCCTCTTCCCTTGTAATCGGTTTTGCTTGCACAGGTTGTATACCACAATCCTCCTCTTCTGTCTTTGCATACCTGCTCAATGACTTACAATTTGTAATAGCCGTTATGTTTCACAGTACGTTGCCTATAACTGTCATGTGATACGTTAACACATTGTATTTGTTCACAATCGCAAAGGCAAGATGCCAACGTGTTTGTAAAGCTGTCTTGGAAAGGTGACGTAAATCTTTAGCGTGTTGTGATACTGGTAAATGCAAAGTGGTGCTGAGAAAAACATTGCTTAGCCAGGTTTATTTTGAAGGCATAGTACTGTGTACTTAAAAGCAAGTATGTCTGCGCAGTGTTCTTTTCTTACACTCTCTAGTTCAGCAGAGCACAAAGATACGAGAGTGAAGACTTGAAAAGGAAATGGATTTTTTTTATTTTCATAAGTAAACATTTTGAAATAAGAATATCTAAATCCCCAAGCAGCTATTATTTTCTGAAGTACCGCTATTGCGATTTTGTTTTCCCGTGACCCGGCAGGCAGGTAGACACCACACAGCCGTTCACTTGCTTCCCCTGCCCAGTGGGATGGGGGAGAGAAAATTGGAAAAAAGGTAAAACTCATGGGCTGAGATAAAGACAATTTAATAGGGCAGAAAAGAAAGGAAAAATAATGATAAAAGAATATGAAAAAGAAGTGACGCACAACGCAGTTGCTCATCACCTGCTGACTGATGCCCAGTCCGTTCCCAAGCAACGGCCCTGCCGCCCCAGCCAGCCTCACCAGTTTTTTGTTCAGCATGACATCATACGGTATGGCATAGCCCTTTGCCCAGTTTGGGTCAGCTGTCCTGGCTGTGTCCCCTCCCAGCTTCTGGTGCACCTCCAGCCTCCTTGCTGGCAGGGCAATGTGAGAAGCTGAAAAGTCCTTGACTAGTGTAAGCACTGCTCAGCAACAGCTACAGGATCGGTTTGTTATCAACATTATTCTCATACTAAATCCAAAACACAGTACTGTACCAGCTACTAGGAAGAAAATTAACTCTATCCCAGCTAAACCCAGGACAAGCCGTTGTTTCAGACTTCACTTCTTGTAGGCTTCATTTTTATGAGCACATATGTTAGGTTTTCAGTTGTGCTTTAGGGAAGGAAAAAGATGAATTCTGTGAAGGTAGAGGTGTATGACTGAGTATTAGGAAAAAGACTGTTTTCTAACTGTAATTCTGTGGGTTTTTTACTGTTATTTGGGGGCATTGTTGTCTCTTAACGTTAGCAGGTAGTGCCCATTCCCTGTGAGTCTGTGGTAATGTTTTGGCCCCAGCGTTGTTCTCGCATTAACCCCCAACCACGCTTTCTGTTTTCTACTGATGTGCATCTGTTACCTTGCATGGCCATCCACCTGCAATGGCTTTGGTTTGAAGCCATCACACTGAGTCTGTTACGCATTGAGTACATACTTTTGATTTAATTGGGAGTTAACTGTGTGACAGATGCACGTAAATAGGGATCACAAAAAGTGTTTTGAGTGTGCATAAGGAAGAGAGCGCTGAGTGAAAATATTCAACTGTACGCTCTTGCTTGGGTCCTGCTGTCACTAGCTCGCTAGAAGGTCTTTGCAGAAGACAAAATCAAAGGTGTTATCTGTTAAAATTTCAGTGTGCCTGGATGACAAAAAGAAAAGAAAATGCCTCGTTGCATCTTTCAGCCATTTTTTAGTATCTGTTTCCAAAGAATGGTGAGAAAAATAGCAGATTGTGAAATGCAGTTTGAGTTTTCATTTGCAGTGATGTTTCTTAATGAACACTGTTGCATTCCTAGGACCTTTCCCGGAGCTCTATAGGAGCTGTTTGAATGTACTGCATGCAGAATTGCTTTCCCACTCTGTTCCTCTGGAGAGCTTGCTTGGTACCTTCTTGCTGAAGAGTCCGCTTTGTTCATGCGACTTGCTCGGCCTCTCTGAGTGAGGTCTGTCGCAAACTGTATCCATCTAAATCAGTACTGCTGTATTCCCTCCTCCTCAGTGCTAATGCTCATCCACTCCCACGCAGAGCCGATGGAGCTTGCTAATCCAGAAAAATCTCAAAACAACAAAAAAAAGAAGTTAACTCTTTTAGTAGGTTGGCCTTTTGTCAGGTTACCAAGTTGGACTGGCTCACCACAGGGCCAAATATCAGACTGGCTGTGCTGGTCTGAAGAAGGCAGAGGGAGGGTTTGTGCCTACCAGGGATGGTGGCAAAATTGCAGCAGCTCCACTTCACTTGCATTGGCTTAAACGTGTTGCAGTGCTGTGTGGCCTCAGTTCCTTTGTGCCAGCTTGGGTAAATAATCATCCGTACCTTAGTACAGCAACTTAGTACCTTAGTACAGCAACCATTTCTCTTGCCACTGTGTTTTTCATGTCACTCTGTCTTCAGATAGTGCTTCTTTTAGGTTAATGTTGCAAAGTTTTATGAAGATAGCCATATATTCTCTGCCACTGACATTTCAAGCTGTGCCTTCAAATGGTACGTGATTGGTTTTGGTGTTTATGCTTATTGAACTGAAAAAACACACCATTAGAGTAGCTGATCAGCTGACCAGTCTGTTCATCAGCCAGAAGATCTTTGGAGTAGTGCTCTTTAATAAAATCAACAGATATATGTGCGAATGAACAAGTTCTTTTCATAGCACGTGTATCTTTACTATATGTTGCTACACGTTACTGTACTTTCAAAAGAGATCAGTTGTTTGTGGACTTGCAGCAATATTGCAGCCCTAATGTTAGTACTAGCTTTTAGTACATACTCAGTTCAGAAACTCTCAAAGTGTAGAGAGTATTGAGGTTTGGAAATGACACTGCTCACAACTGTTGTTGCATATAAAAAGCTGTTCTTTAAAAAAATACCAAACAACACCCCCCCAAAAAAAACCTGCCTGTTTGTTTATATCTTGACTTAACACTTTTTACATAATT